>NW_027507059.1:5000-12500 GCF_052324685.1 Brachyhypopomus gauderio | reverse complement strand
TTTAGTAAAAGGCGAAAGATTTGTGCGTGAATGAAGAGAAACCCGAGCTATAGCCGTGTACGCTCAGGCGTCCCGCCACGCCAACAAAGAGCCTAGCTCGTTTGTTCGCGGGTAACAAGGGAGGAGCCTGCGAGGCTGTGGCTTGCTTGTTGCAAACAACAGGGCTGGCAGGCAATGAGAGAGAGAGAGAGAGAGAGAGAGAGAGAGAGAGAGAGAGAGAGAGAAAACAGGAACAATTTCAAAAAAAAAAAAAAAAAAAAAAAAAAAAGAACAAAAACGGAGGGAAAACTGCAAACAGCCGAAAGGGGAGTGGCCTCCGCTCTCACTGCATTTGTGACCAGCTGACAATTGCAGGCAGACAGACAGAGACCACTCACCCCTTCATTCTTGCCTATTTAAGGAGTGGAGTGAGCTGCTTTGTTTTATTTATTCATTTTGGCTGCTCCCTCACATGGACAGACAGACAGACAGACAGACAGACAGACAGACAAATCAATAAATATATATACATATATATATATATATATATATATATATATATATATATATATATATATATACACACACACACACACACACACACACACACACACACACACACACACACACACCAAATAAATAAATACATTCATTCATTCATTAAAATAAAACAGGCTGATTATACCAAACAGCAACAAACTCTTTTTTTCACACAAGCTTAGGAAGGTGCACCGTTCCTGGAGGTACTGCAATACCAGGTCGATGCGTGGGGGCGAACGGGGCAAGCCCCTGTTTCGCCTCCCTGTTCTAAAAATCCATTTAATATGAAGTCCTCGTATAGAGGACGTATCAGATATTAAACTGATAAGAACAGATACTACACTTGATCTTAGCCAAAAGGCCGAGAAGCGATAACCTGAAATGGGCGCTGGACCGGGCACCGGCCTCGCAGGCAGGGAGGCCTCCTCCGTGGCATACCCGCCCTTCCCCCCTCTTCCAGACACCCAGCGAGCCACTCCCACCCCGCCCTAAGTTTATACTTTCTCGTTATACGGATTGTTGCGGCCCCGCCCGGAGGCAGAGCGCTCCAAAAAATCACTTTGACTCTTTGACGTTCCCCTCCACGGAAATCTTTAGTAAAAGGCGAAAGATTTGTGCGTGAATGAAGAGAAACCCGAGCTATAGCCGTGTACGCTCAGGCGTCCCGCCACGCCAACAAAGAGCCTAGCTCGTTTGTTCGCGGTTAACAAGGGAGGAGCCTGCGAGGCTGTGGCTTGCTTGTTGCAAACAACAGGGCTGGCAGGCAATGAGAGAGAGAGAGAGAGAGAGAGAGAGAGAGAGAGAGAGAGAGAGAGAAAACAGGAACAATTTCAAAAAAAAAAAAAAAAAAAAAAAAAAAGAACAAAAACGGAGGGAAAACTGCAAACAGCCGAAAGGGGAGTGGCCTCCGCTCTCACTGCATTTGTGACCAGCTGACAATTGCAGGCAGACAGACAGAGACCACTCACCCCTTCATTCTTGCCTATTTAAGGAGTGGAGTGAGCTGCTTTGTTTTATTTATTCATTTTGGCTGCTCCCTCACATGGACAGACAGACAGACAGACAGACAGACAGACAGACAAATCAATAAATATATATACATATATATATATATATATATATATATATATATATATATATATATACACACACACACACACACACACACACACACACACACACACACACACACACACCAAATAAATAAATACATTCATTCATTCATTAAAATAAAACAGGCTGATTATACCAAACAGCAACAAACTCTTTTTTTCACACAAGCTTAGGAAGGTGCACCGTTCCTGGAGGTACTGCAATACCAGGTCGATGCGTGGGTGCGAACGGGGCAAGCCCCTGTTTCGCCTCCCTGTTCTAAAAATCCATTTAATATGAAGTCCTCGTATAGAGGACGTATCAGATATTAAACTGATAAGAACAGATACTACACTTGATCTTAGCCAAAAGGCCGAGAAGCGATAACCTGAAATGGGCGCTGGACCGGGCACCGGCCTCGCAGGCAGGGAGGCCTCCTCCGTGGCATACCCGCCCTTCCCCCCTCTTCCAGACACCCAGCGAGCCACTCCCACCCCGCCCTAAGTTTATACTTTCTCGTTATACGGATTGTTGCGGCCCCGCCCGGAGGCAGAGCGCTCCAAAAAATCACTTTGACTCTTTGACGTTCCCCTCCACGGAAATCTTTAGTAAAAGGCGAAAGATTTGTGCGTGAATGAAGAGAAACCCGAGCTATAGCCGTGTACGCTCAGGCGTCCCGCCACGCCAACAAAGAGCCTAGCTCGTTTGTTCGCGGTAACAAGGGAGGAGCCTGCGAGGCTGTGGCTTGCTTGTTGCAAACAACAGGGCTGGCAGGCAATGAGAGAGAGAGAGAGAGAGAGAGAGAGAGAGAGAGAGAGAGAGAGAGAAAACAGGAACAATTTCAAAAAAAAAAAAAAAAAAAAAAAAAAAGAACAAAAACGGAGGGAAAACTGCAAACAGCCGAAAGGGGAGTGGCCTCCGCTCTCACTGCATTTGTGACCAGCTGACAATTGCAGGCAGACAGACAGAGACCACTCACCCCTTCATTCTTGCCTATTTAAGGAGTGGAGTGAGCTGCTTTGTTTTATTTATTCATTTTGGCTGCTCCCTCACATGGACAGACAGACAGACAGACAGACAGACAGACAGACAAATCAATAAATATATATACATATATATATATATATATATATATATATATATATATATATATATATATACACACACACACACACACACACACACACACACACACACACACACACACACACCAAATAAATAAATACATTCATTCATTCATTAAAATAAAACAGGCTGATTATACCAAACAGCAACAAACTCTTTTTTTCACACAAGCTTAGGAAGGTGCACCGTTCCTGGAGGTACTGCAATACCAGGTCGATGCGTGGGGCGAACGGGGCAAGCCCCTGTTTCGCCTCCCTGTTCTAAAAATCCATTTAATATGAAGTCCTCGTATAGAGGACGTATCAGATATTAAACTGATAAGAACAGATACTACACTTGATCTTAGCCAAAAGGCCGAGAAGCGATAACCTGAAATGGGCGCTGGACCGGGCACCGGCCTCGCAGGCAGGGAGGCCTCCTCCGTGGCATACCCGCCCTTCCCCCCTCTTCCAGACACCCAGCGAGCCACTCCCACCCCGCCCTAAGTTTATACTTTCTCGTTATACGGATTGTTGCGGCCCCGCCCGGAGGCAGAGCGCTCCAAAAAATCACTTTGACTCTTTGACGTTCCCCTCCACGGAAATCTTTAGTAAAAGGCGAAAGATTTGTGCGTGAATGAAGAGAAACCCGAGCTATAGCCGTGTACGCTCAGGCGTCCCGCCACGCCAACAAAGAGCCTAGCTCGTTTGTTCGCGGTAACAAGGGAGGAGCCTGCGAGGCTGTGGCTTGCTTGTTGCAAACAACAGGCTGGCAGGCAATGAGAGAGAGAGAGAGAGAGAGAGAGAGAGAGAGAGAGAGAGAGAGAGAAAACAGGAACAATTTCAAAAAAAAAAAAAAAAAAAAAAAAAAAGAACAAAAACGGAGGGGAAAACTGCAAACAGCCGAAAGGGGAGTGGCCTCCGCTCTCACTGCATTTGTGACCAGCTGACAATTGCAGGCAGACAGACAGAGACCACTCACCCCTTCATTCTTGCCTATTTAAGGAGTGGAGTGAGCTGCTTTGTTTTATTTATTCATTTTGGCTGCTCCCTCACATGGACAGACAGACAGACAGACAGACAGACAGACAGACAAATCAATAAATATATATACATATATATATATATATATATATATATATATATATATATATATATATACACACACACACACACACACACACACACACACACACACACACACACACACACCAAATAAATAAATACATTCATTCATTCATTAAAATAAAACAGGCTGATTATACCAAACAGCAACAAACTCTTTTTTTCACACAAGCTTAGGAAGGTGCACCGTTCCTGGAGGGTACTGCAATACCAGGTCGATGCGTGGGGCGAACGGGGCAAGCCCCCTGTTTCGCCTCCCTGTTCTAAAAATCCATTTAATATGAAGTCCTCGTATAGAGGACGTATCAGATATTAAAACTGATAAGAACAGATACTACACTTGATCTTAGCCAAAAGGGCCGAGAAGCGATAACCTGAAATGGGCGCTGGACCGGGGCACCGGCCTCGCAGGCAGGGAGGCCTCCTCCGTGGCATACCCGCCCTTCCCCCCTCTTCCAGACACCCAGCGAGCCACTCCCACCCCCGCCCTAAGTTTATACTTTCTCGTTATACGGATTGTTGCGGCCCCGCCCGGAGGCAGAGCGCTCCAAAAAATCACTTTGACTCTTTGACGTTCCCCTCCACGGAAATCTTTAGTAAAAGGCGAAAGATTTGTGCGTGAATGAAGAGAAACCCGAGCTATAGCCGTGTACGCTCAGGCGTCCCGCCACGCCAACAAAGAGCCTAGCTCGTTTGTTCGCGGTAACAAGGGAGGAGCCTGCGAGGCTGTGGCTTGCTTGTTGCAAACAACAGGGCTGGCAGGCAATGAGAGAGAGAGAGAGAGAGAGAGAGAGAGAGAGAGAGAGAGAGAGAAAACAGGAACAATTTCAAAAAAAAAAAAAAAAAAAAAAAAAAAAGAACAAAAACGGAGGGAAAACTGCAAACAGCCGAAAGGGGAGTGGCCTCCGCTCTCACTGCATTTGTGACCAGCTGACAATTGCAGGCAGACAGACAGAGACCACTCACCCCTTCATTCTTGCCTATTTAAGGAGTGGAGTGAGCTGCTTTGTTTTATTTATTCATTTTGGCTGCTCCCTCACATGGACAGACAGACAGACAGACAGACAGACAGACAGACAAATCAATAAATATATATACATATATATATATATATATATATATATATATATATATATATATATATATACACACACACACACACACACACACACACACACACACACACACACACACACACCAAATAAATAAATACATTCATTCATTCATTAAAATAAAACAGGCTGATTATACCAAACAGCAACAAACTCTTTTTTTCACACAAGCTTAGGAAGGTGCACCGTTCCTGGAGGTACTGCAATACCAGGTCGATGCGTGGGGCGAACGGGGCAAGCCCCTGTTTCGCCTCCCCTGTCTAAAAATCCATTTAATATGTTAATGAAGTCCTCGTATAGAGGACGTATCAGATATTAAACTGATAAGAACAGATACTACACTTGATCTTAGCCAAAAGGCCGAGAAGCGATAACCTGAAATGGGCGCTGGACCGGGCACCGGCCTCGCAGGCAGGGAGGCCTCCTCCGTGGCATACCCGCCCTTCCCCCCTCTTCCAGACACCCAGCGAGCCACTCCCACCCCGCCCTAAGTTTATACTTTCTCGTTATACGGATTGTTGCGGCCCCGCCCGGAGGCAGAGCGCTCCAAAAAATCACTTTGACTCTTTGACGTTCCCCTCCACGGAAATCTTTAGTAAAAGGCGAAAGATTTGTGCGTGAATGAAGAGAAACCCGAGCTATAGCCCGTGTACGCTCAGGCGTCCCGCCACGCCAACAAAGAGCCTAGCTCGTTTGTTCGCGGTAACAAGGGAGGAGCCTGCGAGGCTGTGGCTTGCTTGTTGCAAACAACAGGGCTGGCAGGCAATGAGAGAGAGAGAGAGAGAGAGAGAGAGAGAGAGAGAGAGAGAGAGAGAAAACAGGAACAATTTCAAAAAAAAAAAAAAAAAAAAAAAAAAAAGAACAAAAACGGAGGGAAAACTGCAAACAGCCCGAAAGGGGAGTGGCCTCCGCTCTCACTGCATTTGTGACCAGCTGACAATTGCAGGCAGACAGACAGAGACCACTCACCCCTTCATTCTTGCCTATTTAAGGAGTGGAGTGAGCTGCTTTGTTTTATTTATTCATTTTGGCTGCTCCCTCACATGGACAGACAGACAGACAGACAGACAGACAGACAGACAAATCAATAAATATATATACATATATATATATATATATATATATATATATATATATATATATATATATACACACACACACACACACACACACACACACACACACACACACACACACACACCAAATAAATAAATACATTCATTCATTCATTAAAATAAAACAGGCTGATTATACCAAACAGCAACAAACTCTTTTTTTTCACACAAGCTTAGGAAGGTGCACCGTTCCTGGAGGTACTGCAATACCAGGTCGATGCGTGGGGGCGAACGGGGCAAGCCCCTGTTTCGCCTCCCTGTTCTAAAAATCCATTTAATATGAAGTCCTCGTATAGAGGACGTATCAGATATTAAACTGATAAGAACAGATACTACACTTGATCTTAGCCAAAAGGCCGAGAAGCGATAACCTGAAATGGGCGCTGGACCGGGGCACCGGCCTCGCAGGCAGGGAGGCCTCCTCCGTGGCATACCCGCCCTTCCCCCCTCTTCCAGACACCCAGCGAGCCACTCCCACCCCGCCCTAAGTTTATACTTTCTCGTTATACGGATTGTTGCGGCCCCGCCCGGAGGCAGAGCGCTCCAAAAAATCACTTTGACTCTTTGACGTTCCCCCTCCACGGAAATCTTTAGTAAAAGGCGAAAGATTTGTGCGTGAATGAAGAGAAACCGAGCTATAGCCGTGTACGCTCAGGCGTCCCGCCACGCCAACAAAGAGCCTAGCTCGTTTGTTCGCGGTAACAAGGGAGGAGCCTGCGAGGCTGTGGCTTGCTTGTTGCAAACAACAGGGCTGGCAGGCAATGATGAGAGAGAGAGAGAGAGAGAGAGAGAGAGAGAGAGAGAGAGAGAAAACAGGAACAATTTCAAAAAAAAAAAAAAAAAAAAAAAAAAAAAGAACAAAAACGGAGGGAAAACTGCAAACAGCCGAAAGGGGAGTGGCCTCCGCTCTCACTGCATTTGTGACCAGCTGACAATTGCAGGCAGACAGACAGAGACCACTCACCCCTTCATTCTTGCCTATTTAAGGAGTGGAGTGAGCTGCTTTGTTTTATTTATTCATTTTGGCTGCTCCCTCACATGGACAGACAGACAGACAGACAGACAGACAGACAGACAAATCAATAAATATATATACATATATATATATATATATATATATATATATATATTTATATATATATATACACACACACACACACACACACACACACACACACACACACACACACACACACCAAATAAATAAATACATTCATTCATTCATTAAAATAAAAACAGGCTGATTATACCAAACAGCAACAAACTCTTTTTTTCACACAAGCTTAGGAAGGTGCACCCGTTCCTGGAGGTACTGCAATACCAGGTCGATGCGTGGGGCGAACCGGGGCAAGCCCCTGTTTCGCCTCCCTGTTCTAAAAATCCATTTAATATGAAGTCCTCGTATAGGAGGACGTATCAGATATTAAACTGATA
>NW_027507058.1:0-165469 GCF_052324685.1 Brachyhypopomus gauderio | reverse complement strand
GAGGCGCGCTGGGGCCTCTTGGGTAATTTGCCTCGGTCCAATGGGGCATTCCCCACTTACCCATGCGCCCCCGTGGCTGCGCTATTCATCTGTATTACGTTACGATAATGTACAATTATTTTAAATATGTCTGTAATTATGTGTGCCATTTAGTTTACCTTGCCCTGTGTCTGTTTATGTGACTGAAAAGTTTTATTTTGTAGATTATTAAAAGAATAATCAAAAGGAGGCCGTGCCCTTAGGCTATAGGCATTTTACCAAGGCAACGGGACAACAAATCAAGTCAAAACAATTAGTTTTTCAAATTAAAGCGACACTCGTGCGTTTTTGTAAATCTACAAATTAAAAGGGAGACGGACTTGATTGTAGTCACTGGAAAACAGCTGCACACACGGTCGATATGTGAAAACTCCGCCTTCTATTTAAATTACACATAAAAGATATATAAGAACACGTCTAATGACATGGCGACACAAACATGGCGGGAGTGACAACGACTGTACAGTCACATAAACAGACACAAGGCAAGCTAAACTAAATGATACTAACAATTACACACGTATTTAATAATTGTACAACCTAACCATCATAAACCTATCTTTTAACTGAGGCGCGCTGGGGCCTCTTGGGTAATTTGCCTCGGTCCAATGGGGCATTCCCCACTTACCCATGCGCCCCCGTGGCTGCGCTATTCATCTGTATTACGTTACGATAATGTACAATTATTTTAAATATGTCTGTAATTATGTGTGCCATTTAGTTTACCTTGCCCTGTGTCTGTTTATGTGACTGAAAAGTTTTATTTTGTAGATTAATAAAAGAATAATCAAAAGGAGGCCGTGCCCTTAGGCTATAGGCATTTTACCAAGGCAACGGGACAACAAATCAAGACAAAACAATTCGTTTTTCAAATTAAAGCGACACTCGTGCATTTTTGTTCATTTACAAATTAAATAGTGTTAACTTTCTAACCTCTAAAGTTTGTCATTTTGATAAAGTCAGTGCCTTTGTAATGAGTTTTGACATCTACAAAACTGTTCTAAACAGGTATAGTGAGAATACATTTCACATTTTCTTCTTTTTATAGAATGACCAATGATAATTATTATCGTTTTTGAAGTATACGTGTCCTGAGGACTGTTGTAAGATGACTGGATATAATGTAATAAGAAATATAATTAGTGAACAGTATATGGACTATTCATGGGTTATTTATGGCTTTGTATGTAGACTTTATGGTCTCTTTGGATCAGGAACTTGTGAATGTTTGTCCTAGCCCAAACAGCTTGGTTTATGTGATGGAATTGCTTGAAAGATGTTGGAGGCTGTGATCTTGCTGAAGAGAGTTCATGTCTCTGGTGTGGTGTGCCCATGAGCTTTGGAGAAGTATCTTCTGTGTTGAGACATGGCTGCTTAGAGACATGGGCACGATTTTCAACACAGGTGGCTTTAAAAGTGTCATGAAAGGTGCCAATCATTGTGATTGTAAAAATATGCTTGTGACTCTTTAGCGCATGAGAATGGTCAGTGGTATTGGAAGCCAAACTCTAAAGATGTTGCTGGAGAAATATGCTGCCCTTGCCACCTGTAAATAATGTTATCAGAGTGAAGCACCTGTGTGGTTCTAGACAGCTCACATGGGTTGTGAAGCAGGCGACTCTGAAGGTCACACAGCAGGAATTTGAATTCTTTAAGACTCTAGATTGTGGAATGGAAAGCATAACGGAAGTAGCCTAGCTGCATGACGGAAGAATGATAAGAATAATGTATTGCAAAGACTAATCAGCTTAATAAATGATTAAACATGTGCATTTTGCTATATTGTGGTTTGCACTGGAGTAAAAGTTGGTAGACAAGTGCTTTCTTAAAAGGATGACATACATCATTGTGGTGTGTGGAATATTGCAGCACACATGCTCTATATGCAGGAGCCTTTGCTGATATTCTACTTATGGACTACTCATGGGTTATGTATGGCTTTGTATGTAGACTTTATGGTCTCTTTGGATCAGGAACTTGTGAATGTTTGTCCTAGCTCAAACAGCTTGGTTTATGTGATGGAATTGCTTGAAAGATGTTGGAGGCTGTGATCTTGCTGAAGAGAGTTCATGTCTCTGGTGTGGTGTGCCCATGAGCTTTGGAGAAGTATCTTCTGTGTTGAGACATGGCTGCTTAGAGACATGGGCACGATTTTCAACACAGGTGGCTTTAAAAGTGTCATGAAAGGTGCCAATCATTGTGATTGTAAAAATATGCTTGTGACTCTTTAGCGCATGAGAATGGTCAGTGGTATTGGAAGCCAAACTCTAAAGATGTTGCTGGAGAAATATGCTGCCCTTGCCACCTGTAAATAATGTTATCAGAGTGAAGCACCTGTGTGGTTCTAGACAGCTCACATGGGTTGTGAAGCAGGCGACTCTGAAGGTCACACAGCAGGAATTTGAATTCTTTAAGACTCTAGATTGTGGAATGGAAAGCATAACGGAAGTAGCCTAGCTGCATGACGGAAGAATGATAAGAATAATGTATTGCAAAGACTAATCAGCTTAATAAATGATTAAACATGTGCATTTTGCTATATTGTGGTTTGCACTGGAGTAAAAGTTGGTAGACAAGTGCTTTCTTAAAAGGATGACATACATCATTGTGGTGTGTGGAATATTGCAGCACACATGCTCTATATGCAGGAGCCTTTGCTGATATTCTACTTATGGACTACTCATGGGTTATGTATGGCTTTGTATGTAGACTTTATGGTCTCTTTGGATCAGGAACTTGTGAATGTTTGTCCTAGCTCAAACAGCTTGGTTTATGTGATGGAATTGCTTGAAAGATGTTGGAGGCTGTGATCTTGCTGAAGAGAGTTCATGTCTCTGGTGTGGTGTGCCCATGAGCTTTGGAGAAGTATCTTCTGTGTTGAGACATGGCTGCTTAGAGACATGGGCACGATTTTCAACACAGGTGGCTTTAAAAGTGTCATGAAAGGTGCCAATCATTGTGATTGTAAAAATATGCTTGTGACTCTTTAGCGCATGAGAATGGTCAGTGGTATTGGAAGCCAAACTCTAAAGATGTTGCTGGAGAAATATGCTGCCCTTGCCACCTGTAAATAATGTTATCAGAGTGAAGCACCTGTGTGGTTCTAGACAGCTCACATGGGTTGTGAAGCAGGCGACTCTGAAGGTCACACAGCAGGAATTTGAATTCTTTAAGACTCTAGATTGTGGAATGGAAAGCATAACGGAAGTAGCCTAGCTGCATGACGGAAGAATGATAAGAATAATGTATTGCAAAGACTAATCAGCTTAATAAATGATTAAACATGTGCATTTTGCTATATTGTGGTTTGCACTGGAGTAAAAGTTGGTAGACAAGTGCTTTCTTAAAAGGATGACATACATCATTGTGGTGTGTGGAATATTGCAGCACACATGCTCTATATGCAGGAGCCTTTGCTGATATTCTACTTATGGACTACTCATGGGTTATGTATGGCTTTGTATGTAGACTTTATGGTCTCTTTGGATCAGGAACTTGTGAATGTTTGTCCTAGCTCAAACAGCTTGGTTTATGTGATGGAATTGCTTGAAAGATGTTGGAGGCTGTGATCTTGCTGAAGAGAGTTCATGTCTCTGGTGTGGTGTGCCCATGAGCTTTGGAGAAGTATCTTCTGTGTTGAGACATGGCTGCTTAGAGACATGGGCACGATTTTCAACACAGGTGGCTTTAAAAGTGTCATGAAAGGTGCCAATCATTGTGATTGTAAAAATATGCTTGTGACTCTTTAGCGCATGAGAATGGTCAGTGGTATTGGAAGCCAAACTCTAAAGATGTTGCTGGAGAAATATGCTGCCCTTGCCACCTGTAAATAATGTTATCAGAGTGAAGCACCTGTGTGGTTCTAGACAGCTCACATGGGTTGTGAAGCAGGCGACTCTGAAGGTCACACAGCAGGAATTTGAATTCTTTAAGACTCTAGATTGTGGAATGGAAAGCATAACGGAAGTAGCCTAGCTGCATGACGGAAGAATGATAAGAATAATGTATTGCAAAGACTAATCAGCTTAATAAATGATTAAACATGTGCATTTTGCTATATTGTGGTTTGCACTGGAGTAAAAGTTGGTAGACAAGTGCTTTCTTAAAAGGATGACATACATCATTGTGGTGTGTGGAATATTGCAGCACACATGCTCTATATGCAGGAGCCTTTGCTGATATTCTACTTATGGACTACTCATGGGTTATGTATGGCTTTGTATGTAGACTTTATGGTCTCTTTGGATCAGGAACTTGTGAATGTTTGTCCTAGCCCAAACAGCTTGGTTTATGTGATGGAATTGCTTGAAAGATGTTGGAGGCTGTGATCTTGCTGAAGAGAGTTCATGTCTCTGGTGTGGTGTGCCCATGAGCTTTGGAGAAGTATCTTCTGTGTTGAGACATGGCTGCTTAGAGACATGGGCACGATTTTCAACACAGGTGGCTTTAAAAGTGTCATGAAAGGTGCCAATCATTGTGATTGTAAAAATATGCTTGTGACTCTTTAGCGCATGAGAATGGTCAGTGGTATTGGAAGCCAAACTCTAAAGATGTTGCTGGAGAAATATGCTGCCCTTGCCACCTGTAAATAATGTTATCAGAGTGAAGCACCTGTGTGGTTCTAGACAGCTCACATGGGTTGTGAAGCAGGCGACTCTGAAGGTCACACAGCAGGAATTTGAATTCTTTAAGACTCTAGATTGTGGAATGGAAAGCATAACGGAAGTAGCCTAGCTGCATGACGGAAGAATGATAAGAATAATGTATTGCAAAGACTAATCAGCTTAATAAATGATTAAACATGTGCATTTTGCTATATTGTGGTTTGCACTGGAGTAAAAGTTGGTAGACAAGTGCTTTCTTAAAAGGATGACATACATCATTGTGGTGTGTGGAATATTGCAGCACACATGCTCTATATGCAGGAGCCTTTGCTGATATTCTACTTATGGACTACTCATGGGTTATGTATGGCTTTGTATGTAGACTTTATGGTCTCTTTGGATCAGGAACTTGTGAATGTTTGTCCTAGCCCAAACAGCTTGGTTTATGTGATGGAATTGCTTGAAAGATGTTGGAGGCTGTGATCTTGCTGAAGAGAGTTCATGTCTCTGGTGTGGTGTGCCCATGAGCTTTGGAGAAGTATCTTCTGTGTTGAGACATGGCTGCTTAGAGACATGGGCACGATTTTCAACACAGGTGGCTTTAAAAGTGTCATGAAAGGTGCCAATCATTGTGATTGTAAAAATATGCTTGTGACTCTTTAGCGCATGAGAATGGTCAGTGGTATTGGAAGCCAAACTCTAAAGATGTTGCTGGAGAAATATGCTGCCCTTGCCACCTGTAAATAATGTTATCAGAGTGAAGCACCTGTGTGGTTCTAGACAGCTCACATGGGTTGTGAAGCAGGCGACTCTGAAGGTCACACAGCAGGAATTTGAATTCTTTAAGACTCTAGATTGTGGAATGGAAAGCATAACGGAAGTAGCCTAGCTGCATGACGGAAGAATGATAAGAATAATGTATTGCAAAGACTAATCAGCTTAATAAATGATTAAACATGTGCATTTTGCTATATTGTGGTTTGCACTGGAGTAAAAGTTGGTAGACAAGTGCTTTCTTAAAAGGATGACATACATCATTGTGGTGTGTGGAATATTGCAGCACACATGCTCTATATGCAGGAGCCTTTGCTGATATTCTACTTATGGACTACTCATGGGTTATGTATGGCTTTGTATGTAGACTTTATGGTCTCTTTGGATCAGGAACTTGTGAATGTTTGTCCTAGCTCAAACAGCTTGGTTTATGTGATGGAATTGCTTGAAAGATGTTGGAGGCTGTGATCTTGCTGAAGAGAGTTCATGTCTCTGGTGTGGTGTGCCCATGAGCTTTGGAGAAGTATCTTCTGTGTTGAGACATGGCTGCTTAGAGACATGGGCACGATTTTCAACACAGGTGGCTTTAAAAGTGTCATGAAAGGTGCCAATCATTGTGATTGTAAAAATATTCTTGTGACTCTTTAGCGCATGAGAATGGTCAGTGGTATTGGAAGCCAAACTCTAAAGATGTTGCTGGAGAAATATGCTGCCCTTGCCACCTGTAAATAATGTTATCAGAGTGAAGCACCTGTGTGGTTCTAGACAGCTCACATGGGTTGTGAAGCAGGCGACTCTGAAGGTCACACAGCAGGAATTTGAATTCTTTAAGACTCTAGATTGTGGAATGGAAAGCATAACGGAAGTAGCCTAGCTGCATGACGGAAGAATGATAAGAATAATGTATTGCAAAGACTAATCAGCTTAATAAATGATTAAACATGTGCATTTTGCTATATTGTGGTTTGCACTGGAGTAAAAGTTGGTAGACAAGTGCTTTCTTAAAAGGATGACATACATCATTGTGGTGTGTGGAATATTGCAGCACACATGCTCTATATGCAGGAGCCTTTGCTGATATTCTACTTATGGACTACTCATGGGTTATGTATGGCTTTGTATGTAGACTTTATGGTCTCTTTGGATCAGGAACTTGTGAATGTTTGTCCTAGCCCAAACAGCTTGGTTTATGTGATGGAATTGCTTGAAAGATGTTGGAGGCTGTGATCTTGCTGAAGAGAGTTCATGTCTCTGGTGTGGTGTGCCCATGAGCTTTGGAGAAGTATCTTCTGTGTTGAGACATGGCTGCTTAGAGACATGGGCACGATTTTCAACACAGGTGGCTTTAAAAGTGTCATGAAAGGTGCCAATCATTGTGATTGTAAAAATATGCTTGTGACTCTTTAGCGCATGAGAATGGTCAGTGGTATTGGAAGCCAAACTCTAAAGATGTTGCTGGAGAAATATGCTGCCCTTGCCACCTGTAAATAATGTTATCAGAGTGAAGCACCTGTGTGGTTCTAGACAGCTCACATGGGTTGTGAAGCAGGCGACTCTGAAGGTCACACAGCAGGAATTTGAATTCTTTAAGACTCTAGATTGTGGAATGGAAAGCATAACGGAAGTAGCCTAGCTGCATGACGGAAGAATGATAAGAATAATGTATTGCAAAGACTAATCAGCTTAATAAATGATTAAACATGTGCATTTTGCTATATTGTGGTTTGCACTGGAGTAAAAGTTGGTAGACAAGTGCTTTCTTAAAAGGATGACATACATCATTGTGGTGTGTGGAATATTGCAGCACACATGCTCTATATGCAGGAGCCTTTGCTGATATTCTACTTATGGACTACTCATGGGTTATGTATGGCTTTGTATGTAGACTTTATGGTCTCTTTGGATCAGGAACTTGTGAATGTTTGTCCTAGCTCAAACAGCTTGGTTTATGTGATGGAATTGCTTGAAAGATGTTGGAGGCTGTGATCTTGCTGAAGAGAGTTCATGTCTCTGGTGTGGTGTGCCCATGAGCTTTGGAGAAGTATCTTCTGTGTTGAGACATGGCTGCTTAGAGACATGGGCACGATTTTCAACACAGGTGGCTTTAAAAGTGTCATGAAAGGTGCCAATCATTGTGATTGTAAAAATATGCTTGTGACTCTTTAGCGCATGAGAATGGTCAGTGGTATTGGAAGCCAAACTCTAAAGATGTTGCTGGAGAAATATGCTGCCCTTGCCACCTGTAAATAATGTTATCAGAGTGAAGCACCTGTGTGGTTCTAGACAGCTCACATGGGTTGTGAAGCAGGCGACTCTGAAGGTCACACAGCAGGAATTTGAATTCTTTAAGACTCTAGATTGTGGAATGGAAAGCATAACGGAAGTAGCCTAGCTGCATGACGGAAGAATGATAAGAATAATGTATTGCAAAGACTAATCAGCTTAATAAATGATTAAACATGTGCATTTTGCTATATTGTGGTTTGCACTGGAGTAAAAGTTGGTAGACAAGTGCTTTCTTAAAAGGATGACATACATCATTGTGGTGTGTGGAATATTGCAGCACACATGCTCTATATGCAGGAGCCTTTGCTGATATTCTACTTATGGACTACTCATGGGTTATGTATGGCTTTGTATGTAGACTTTATGGTCTCTTTGGATCAGGAACTTGTGAATGTTTGTCCTAGCCCAAACAGCTTGGTTTATGTGATGGAATTGCTTGAAAGATGTTGGAGGCTGTGATCTTGCTGAAGAGAGTTCATGTCTCTGGTGTGGTGTGCCCATGAGCTTTGGAGAAGTATCTTCTGTGTTGAGACATGGCTGCTTAGAGACATGGGCACGATTTTCAACACAGGTGGCTTTAAAAGTGTCATGAAAGGTGCCAATCATTGTGATTGTAAAAATATGCTTGTGACTCTTTAGCGCATGAGAATGGTCAGTGGTATTGGAAGCCAAACTCTAAAGATGTTGCTGGAGAAATATGCTGCCCTTGCCACCTGTAAATAATGTTATCAGAGTGAAGCACCTGTGTGGTTCTAGACAGCTCACATGGGTTGTGAAGCAGGCGACTCTGAAGGTCACACAGCAGGAATTTGAATTCTTTAAGACTCTAGATTGTGGAATGGAAAGCATAACGGAAGTAGCCTAGCTGCATGACGGAAGAATGATAAGAATAATGTATTGCAAAGACTAATCAGCTTAATAAATGATTAAACATGTGCATTTTGCTATATTGTGGTTTGCACTGGAGTAAAAGTTGGTAGACAAGTGCTTTCTTAAAAGGATGACATACATCATTGTGGTGTGTGGAATATTGCAGCACACATGCTCTATATGCAGGAGCCTTTGCTGATATTCTACTTATGGACTACTCATGGGTTATGTATGGCTTTGTATGTAGACTTTATGGTCTCTTTGGATCAGGAACTTGTGAATGTTTGTCCTAGCCCAAACAGCTTGGTTTATGTGATGGAATTGCTTGAAAGATGTTGGAGGCTGTGATCTTGCTGAAGAGAGTTCATGTCTCTGGTGTGGTGTGCCCATGAGCTTTGGAGAAGTATCTTCTGTGTTGAGACATGGCTGCTTAGAGACATGGGCACGATTTTCAACACAGGTGGCTTTAAAAGTGTCATGAAAGGTGCCAATCATTGTGATTGTAAAAATATGCTTGTGACTCTTTAGCGCATGAGAATGGTCAGTGGTATTGGAAGCCAAACTCTAAAGATGTTGCTGGAGAAATATGCTGCCCTTGCCACCTGTAAATAATGTTATCAGAGTGAAGCACCTGTGTGGTTCTAGACAGCTCACATGGGTTGTGAAGCAGGCGACTCTGAAGGTCACACAGCAGGAATTTGAATTCTTTAAGACTCTAGATTGTGGAATGGAAAGCATAACGGAAGTAGCCTAGCTGCATGACGGAAGAATGATAAGAATAATGTATTGCAAAGACTAATCAGCTTAATAAATGATTAAACATGTGCATTTTGCTATATTGTGGTTTGCACTGGAGTAAAAGTTGGTAGACAAGTGCTTTCTTAAAAGGATGACATACATCATTGTGGTGTGTGGAATATTGCAGCACACATGCTCTATATGCAGGAGCCTTTGCTGATATTCTACTTATGGACTACTCATGGGTTATGTATGGCTTTGTATGTAGACTTTATGGTCTCTTTGGATCAGGAACTTGTGAATGTTTGTCCTAGCTCAAACAGCTTGGTTTATGTGATGGAATTGCTTGAAAGATGTTGGAGGCTGTGATCTTGCTGAAGAGAGTTCATGTCTCTGGTGTGGTGTGCCCATGAGCTTTGGAGAAGTATCTTCTGTGTTGAGACATGGCTGCTTAGAGACATGGGCACGATTTTCAACACAGGTGGCTTTAAAAGTGTCATGAAAGGTGCCAATCATTGTGATTGTAAAAATATTCTTGTGACTCTTTAGCGCATGAGAATGGTCAGTGGTATTGGAAGCCAAACTCTAAAGATGTTGCTGGAGAAATATGCTGCCCTTGCCACCTGTAAATAATGTTATCAGAGTGAAGCACCTGTGTGGTTCTAGACAGCTCACATGGGTTGTGAAGCAGGCGACTCTGAAGGTCACACAGCAGGAATTTGAATTCTTTAAGACTCTAGATTGTGGAATGGAAAGCATAACGGAAGTAGCCTAGCTGCATGACGGAAGAATGATAAGAATAATGTATTGCAAAGACTAATCAGCTTAATAAATGATTAAACATGTGCATTTTGCTATATTGTGGTTTGCACTGGAGTAAAAGTTGGTAGACAAGTGCTTTCTTAAAAGGATGACATACATCATTGTGGTGTGTGGAATATTGCAGCACACATGCTCTATATGCAGGAGCCTTTGCTGATATTCTACTTATGGACTACTCATGGGTTATGTATGGCTTTGTATGTAGACTTTATGGTCTCTTTGGATCAGGAACTTGTGAATGTTTGTCCTAGCCCAAACAGCTTGGTTTATGTGATGGAATTGCTTGAAAGATGTTGGAGGCTGTGATCTTGCTGAAGAGAGTTCATGTCTCTGGTGTGGTGTGCCCATGAGCTTTGGAGAAGTATCTTCTGTGTTGAGACATGGCTGCTTAGAGACATGGGCACGATTTTCAACACAGGTGGCTTTAAAAGTGTCATGAAAGGTGCCAATCATTGTGATTGTAAAAATATGCTTGTGACTCTTTAGCGCATGAGAATGGTCAGTGGTATTGGAAGCCAAACTCTAAAGATGTTGCTGGAGAAATATGCTGCCCTTGCCACCTGTAAATAATGTTATCAGAGTGAAGCACCTGTGTGGTTCTAGACAGCTCACATGGGTTGTGAAGCAGGCGACTCTGAAGGTCACACAGCAGGAATTTGAATTCTTTAAGACTCTAGATTGTGGAATGGAAAGCATAACGGAAGTAGCCTAGCTGCATGACGGAAGAATGATAAGAATAATGTATTGCAAAGACTAATCAGCTTAATAAATGATTAAACATGTGCATTTTGCTATATTGTGGTTTGCACTGGAGTAAAAGTTGGTAGACAAGTGCTTTCTTAAAAGGATGACATACATCATTGTGGTGTGTGGAATATTGCAGCACACATGCTCTATATGCAGGAGCCTTTGCTGATATTCTACTTATGGACTACTCATGGGTTATGTATGGCTTTGTATGTAGACTTTATGGTCTCTTTGGATCAGGAACTTGTGAATGTTTGTCCTAGCTCAAACAGCTTGGTTTATGTGATGGAATTGCTTGAAAGATGTTGGAGGCTGTGATCTTGCTGAAGAGAGTTCATGTCTCTGGTGTGGTGTGCCCATGAGCTTTGGAGAAGTATCTTCTGTGTTGAGACATGGCTGCTTAGAGACATGGGCACGATTTTCAACACAGGTGGCTTTAAAAGTGTCATGAAAGGTGCCAATCATTGTGATTGTAAAAATATGCTTGTGACTCTTTAGCGCATGAGAATGGTCAGTGGTATTGGAAGCCAAACTCTAAAGATGTTGCTGGAGAAATATGCTGCCCTTGCCACCTGTAAATAATGTTATCAGAGTGAAGCACCTGTGTGGTTCTAGACAGCTCACATGGGTTGTGAAGCAGGCGACTCTGAAGGTCACACAGCAGGAATTTGAATTCTTTAAGACTCTAGATTGTGGAATGGAAAGCATAACGGAAGTAGCCTAGCTGCATGACGGAAGAATGATAAGAATAATGTATTGCAAAGACTAATCAGCTTAATAAATGATTAAACATGTGCATTTTGCTATATTGTGGTTTGCACTGGAGTAAAAGTTGGTAGACAAGTGCTTTCTTAAAAGGATGACATACATCATTGTGGTGTGTGGAATATTGCAGCACACATGCTCTATATGCAGGAGCCTTTGCTGATATTCTACTTATGGACTACTCATGGGTTATGTATGGCTTTGTATGTAGACTTTATGGTCTCTTTGGATCAGGAACTTGTGAATGTTTGTCCTAGCTCAAACAGCTTGGTTTATGTGATGGAATTGCTTGAAAGATGTTGGAGGCTGTGATCTTGCTGAAGAGAGTTCATGTCTCTGGTGTGGTGTGCCCATGAGCTTTGGAGAAGTATCTTCTGTGTTGAGACATGGCTGCTTAGAGACATGGGCACGATTTTCAACACAGGTGGCTTTAAAAGTGTCATGAAAGGTGCCAATCATTGTGATTGTAAAAATATGCTTGTGACTCTTTAGCGCATGAGAATGGTCAGTGGTATTGGAAGCCAAACTCTAAAGATGTTGCTGGAGAAATATGCTGCCCTTGCCACCTGTAAATAATGTTATCAGAGTGAAGCACCTGTGTGGTTCTAGACAGCTCACATGGGTTGTGAAGCAGGCGACTCTGAAGGTCACACAGCAGGAATTTGAATTCTTTAAGACTCTAGATTGTGGAATGGAAAGCATAACGGAAGTAGCCTAGCTGCATGACGGAAGAATGATAAGAATAATGTATTGCAAAGACTAATCAGCTTAATAAATGATTAAACATGTGCATTTTGCTATATTGTGGTTTGCACTGGAGTAAAAGTTGGTAGACAAGTGCTTTCTTAAAAGGATGACATACATCATTGTGGTGTGTGGAATATTGCAGCACACATGCTCTATATGCAGGAGCCTTTGCTGATATTCTACTTATGGACTACTCATGGGTTATGTATGGCTTTGTATGTAGACTTTATGGTCTCTTTGGATCAGGAACTTGTGAATGTTTGTCCTAGCTCAAACAGCTTGGTTTATGTGATGGAATTGCTTGAAAGATGTTGGAGGCTGTGATCTTGCTGAAGAGAGTTCATGTCTCTGGTGTGGTGTGCCCATGAGCTTTGGAGAAGTATCTTCTGTGTTGAGACATGGCTGCTTAGAGACATGGGCACGATTTTCAACACAGGTGGCTTTAAAAGTGTCATGAAAGGTGCCAATCATTGTGATTGTAAAAATATGCTTGTGACTCTTTAGCGCATGAGAATGGTCAGTGGTATTGGAAGCCAAACTCTAAAGATGTTGCTGGAGAAATATGCTGCCCTTGCCACCTGTAAATAATGTTATCAGAGTGAAGCACCTGTGTGGTTCTAGACAGCTCACATGGGTTGTGAAGCAGGCGACTCTGAAGGTCACACAGCAGGAATTTGAATTCTTTAAGACTCTAGATTGTGGAATGGAAAGCATAACGGAAGTAGCCTAGCTGCATGACGGAAGAATGATAAGAATAATGTATTGCAAAGACTAATCAGCTTAATAAATGATTAAACATGTGCATTTTGCTATATTGTGGTTTGCACTGGAGTAAAAGTTGGTAGACAAGTGCTTTCTTAAAAGGATGACATACATCATTGTGGTGTGTGGAATATTGCAGCACACATGCTCTATATGCAGGAGCCTTTGCTGATATTCTACTTATGGACTACTCATGGGTTATGTATGGCTTTGTATGTAGACTTTATGGTCTCTTTGGATCAGGAACTTGTGAATGTTTGTCCTAGCTCAAACAGCTTGGTTTATGTGATGGAATTGCTTGAAAGATGTTGGAGGCTGTGATCTTGCTGAAGAGAGTTCATGTCTCTGGTGTGGTGTGCCCATGAGCTTTGGAGAAGTATCTTCTGTGTTGAGACATGGCTGCTTAGAGACATGGGCACGATTTTCAACACAGGTGGCTTTAAAAGTGTCATGAAAGGTGCCAATCATTGTGATTGTAAAAATATGCTTGTGACTCTTTAGCGCATGAGAATGGTCAGTGGTATTGGAAGCCAAACTCTAAAGATGTTGCTGGAGAAATATGCTGCCCTTGCCACCTGTAAATAATGTTATCAGAGTGAAGCACCTGTGTGGTTCTAGACAGCTCACATGGGTTGTGAAGCAGGCGACTCTGAAGGTCACACAGCAGGAATTTGAATTCTTTAAGACTCTAGATTGTGGAATGGAAAGCATAACGGAAGTAGCCTAGCTGCATGACGGAAGAATGATAAGAATAATGTATTGCAAAGACTAATCAGCTTAATAAATGATTAAACATGTGCATTTTGCTATATTGTGGTTTGCACTGGAGTAAAAGTTGGTAGACAAGTGCTTTCTTAAAAGGATGACATACATCATTGTGGTGTGTGGAATATTGCAGCACACATGCTCTATATGCAGGAGCCTTTGCTGATATTCTACTTATGGACTACTCATGGGTTATGTATGGCTTTGTATGTAGACTTTATGGTCTCTTTGGATCAGGAACTTGTGAATGTTTGTCCTAGCCCAAACAGCTTGGTTTATGTGATGGAATTGCTTGAAAGATGTTGGAGGCTGTGATCTTGCTGAAGAGAGTTCATGTCTCTGGTGTGGTGTGCCCATGAGCTTTGGAGAAGTATCTTCTGTGTTGAGACATGGCTGCTTAGAGACATGGGCACGATTTTCAACACAGGTGGCTTTAAAAGTGTCATGAAAGGTGCCAATCATTGTGATTGTAAAAATATGCTTGTGACTCTTTAGCGCATGAGAATGGTCAGTGGTATTGGAAGCCAAACTCTAAAGATGTTGCTGGAGAAATATGCTGCCCTTGCCACCTGTAAATAATGTTATCAGAGTGAAGCACCTGTGTGGTTCTAGACAGCTCACATGGGTTGTGAAGCAGGCGACTCTGAAGGTCACACAGCAGGAATTTGAATTCTTTAAGACTCTAGATTGTGGAATGGAAAGCATAACGGAAGTAGCCTAGCTGCATGACGGAAGAATGATAAGAATAATGTATTGCAAAGACTAATCAGCTTAATAAATGATTAAACATGTGCATTTTGCTATATTGTGGTTTGCACTGGAGTAAAAGTTGGTAGACAAGTGCTTTCTTAAAAGGATGACATACATCATTGTGGTGTGTGGAATATTGCAGCACACATGCTCTATATGCAGGAGCCTTTGCTGATATTCTACTTATGGACTACTCATGGGTTATGTATGGCTTTGTATGTAGACTTTATGGTCTCTTTGGATCAGGAACTTGTGAATGTTTGTCCTAGCTCAAACAGCTTGGTTTATGTGATGGAATTGCTTGAAAGATGTTGGAGGCTGTGATCTTGCTGAAGAGAGTTCATGTCTCTGGTGTGGTGTGCCCATGAGCTTTGGAGAAGTATCTTCTGTGTTGAGACATGGCTGCTTAGAGACATGGGCACGATTTTCAACACAGGTGGCTTTAAAAGTGTCATGAAAGGTGCCAATCATTGTGATTGTAAAAATATGCTTGTGACTCTTTAGCGCATGAGAATGGTCAGTGGTATTGGAAGCCAAACTCTAAAGATGTTGCTGGAGAAATATGCTGCCCTTGCCACCTGTAAATAATGTTATCAGAGTGAAGCACCTGTGTGGTTCTAGACAGCTCACATGGGTTGTGAAGCAGGCGACTCTGAAGGTCACACAGCAGGAATTTGAATTCTTTAAGACTCTAGATTGTGGAATGGAAAGCATAACGGAAGTAGCCTAGCTGCATGACGGAAGAATGATAAGAATAATGTATTGCAAAGACTAATCAGCTTAATAAATGATTAAACATGTGCATTTTGCTATATTGTGGTTTGCACTGGAGTAAAAGTTGGTAGACAAGTGCTTTCTTAAAAGGATGACATACATCATTGTGGTGTGTGGAATATTGCAGCACACATGCTCTATATGCAGGAGCCTTTGCTGATATTCTACTTATGGACTACTCATGGGTTATGTATGGCTTTGTATGTAGACTTTATGGTCTCTTTGGATCAGGAACTTGTGAATGTTTGTCCTAGCTCAAACAGCTTGGTTTATGTGATGGAATTGCTTGAAAGATGTTGGAGGCTGTGATCTTGCTGAAGAGAGTTCATGTCTCTGGTGTGGTGTGCCCATGAGCTTTGGAGAAGTATCTTCTGTGTTGAGACATGGCTGCTTAGAGACATGGGCACGATTTTCAACACAGGTGGCTTTAAAAGTGTCATGAAAGGTGCCAATCATTGTGATTGTAAAAATATTCTTGTGACTCTTTAGCGCATGAGAATGGTCAGTGGTATTGGAAGCCAAACTCTAAAGATGTTGCTGGAGAAATATGCTGCCCTTGCCACCTGTAAATAATGTTATCAGAGTGAAGCACCTGTGTGGTTCTAGACAGCTCACATGGGTTGTGAAGCAGGCGACTCTGAAGGTCACACAGCAGGAATTTGAATTCTTTAAGACTCTAGATTGTGGAATGGAAAGCATAACGGAAGTAGCCTAGCTGCATGACGGAAGAATGATAAGAATAATGTATTGCAAAGACTAATCAGCTTAATAAATGATTAAACATGTGCATTTTGCTATATTGTGGTTTGCACTGGAGTAAAAGTTGGTAGACAAGTGCTTTCTTAAAAGGATGACATACATCATTGTGGTGTGTGGAATATTGCAGCACACATGCTCTATATGCAGGAGCCTTTGCTGATATTCTACTTATGGACTACTCATGGGTTATGTATGGCTTTGTATGTAGACTTTATGGTCTCTTTGGATCAGGAACTTGTGAATGTTTGTCCTAGCCCAAACAGCTTGGTTTATGTGATGGAATTGCTTGAAAGATGTTGGAGGCTGTGATCTTGCTGAAGAGAGTTCATGTCTCTGGTGTGGTGTGCCCATGAGCTTTGGAGAAGTATCTTCTGTGTTGAGACATGGCTGCTTAGAGACATGGGCACGATTTTCAACACAGGTGGCTTTAAAAGTGTCATGAAAGGTGCCAATCATTGTGATTGTAAAAATATGCTTGTGACTCTTTAGCGCATGAGAATGGTCAGTGGTATTGGAAGCCAAACTCTAAAGATGTTGCTGGAGAAATATGCTGCCCTTGCCACCTGTAAATAATGTTATCAGAGTGAAGCACCTGTGTGGTTCTAGACAGCTCACATGGGTTGTGAAGCAGGCGACTCTGAAGGTCACACAGCAGGAATTTGAATTCTTTAAGACTCTAGATTGTGGAATGGAAAGCATAACGGAAGTAGCCTAGCTGCATGACGGAAGAATGATAAGAATAATGTATTGCAAAGACTAATCAGCTTAATAAATGATTAAACATGTGCATTTTGCTATATTGTGGTTTGCACTGGAGTAAAAGTTGGTAGACAAGTGCTTTCTTAAAAGGATGACATACATCATTGTGGTGTGTGGAATATTGCAGCACACATGCTCTATATGCAGGAGCCTTTGCTGATATTCTACTTATGGACTACTCATGGGTTATGTATGGCTTTGTATGTAGACTTTATGGTCTCTTTGGATCAGGAACTTGTGAATGTTTGTCCTAGCTCAAACAGCTTGGTTTATGTGATGGAATTGCTTGAAAGATGTTGGAGGCTGTGATCTTGCTGAAGAGAGTTCATGTCTCTGGTGTGGTGTGCCCATGAGCTTTGGAGAAGTATCTTCTGTGTTGAGACATGGCTGCTTAGAGACATGGGCACGATTTTCAACACAGGTGGCTTTAAAAGTGTCATGAAAGGTGCCAATCATTGTGATTGTAAAAATATTCTTGTGACTCTTTAGCGCATGAGAATGGTCAGTGGTATTGGAAGCCAAACTCTAAAGATGTTGCTGGAGAAATATGCTGCCCTTGCCACCTGTAAATAACGTTACCAGAGTGAAGCACCTGTGTGGTTCTAGACAGCTCACATGGGTTGTGAAGCAGGCGACTCTGAAGGTCACACAGCAGGAATTTGAATTCTTTAAGACTCTAGATTGTGGAATGGAAAGCATAACGGAAGTAGCCTAGCTGCATGACGGAAGAATGATAAGAATAATGTATTGCAAAGACTAATCAGCTTAATAAATGATTAAACATGTGCATTTTGCTATATTGTGGTTTGCACTGGAGTAAAAGTTGATAGACATATGGGTTCTTAAAAGAATAACAGACATAATTGAGGTTGGTGGAATATGGTAGCACACAGGGTAAACAAGTAGGAGCTTTTAATGATGTTGAATTTATCCATAAAACTCTTATATGAACAGGTGTTATGAGATGGCGACACACACATGGCGGGAGTGACAACGACTGTACAGTCACATAAACAGACACAAGGCAAGCTAAACTAAATGATACTAACAATTACACACGTATTTAATAATTGTACAACCTAACCATCATAAACCTATCTTTTAACTGAGCCGCGCTGGGGCCTCATGGGTAATTTGCCTCGGTCCAATGGGGCATTCCCCACTTACCCATGCGCCCCCGTGGCTGCGCTATTCATCTGTATTACGTTACGATAATGTACAATTATTTTAAATATGTCTGTAATTATGTGTGCCATTTAGTTTACCTTGCCCTGTGTCTGTTTATGTTACTGAAATGTTTTATTTTGTAGATTATTAAAAGAATAATCAAAAGGAGGCTGTGCCCTTAGGCTATAGGCATTTTACCAAGGCAACGGGACAACAAATCAAGTCAAAACAATTAGTTTTTCAAATTAAAGCGACACTCGTGCGTTTTTGTAAATCTACAAATTAAAAGGGAGACGGACTTGATTGTAGTCACTGGAAAACAGCTGCACACACGGTCGATATGTGAAAACTCCGCCTTTTATTTAAATTACACATAAAACATATATAAGAACACCTCTAATGACATGGCGACACAAACATGGCGGGAGTGACAACGACTGTACAGTCACATAAACAGACACAAGGCAAGCTAAACTAAATGATACTAACAATTACACACGTATTTAATAATTGTACAACCTAACCATCATAAACCTATCTTTTAACTGAGCAGCGCTGGGGCCTCATGGGTAATTTGCCTCGGTCCAATGGGGCATTCCCCACTTACCCATGCGCCCCCGTGGCTGCGCTATTCATCTGTATTACGTTACGATAATGTACAATTATTTTAAATATGTCTGTAATTATGTGTGCCATTTAGTTTACCTTGCCCTGTGTCTGTTTATGTTACTGAAATGTTTTATTTTGTAGATTATTAAAAGAATAATCAAAAGGAGGCCGTGCCCTTAGGCTATAGGCATTTTACCAAGGCAACGGGACAACAAATCAAGTCAAAACAATTAGTTTTTCAAATTAAAGCGACACTCGTGCGTTTTTGTAAATCTACAAATTAAAAGGGAGACGGACTTGATTGTAGTCACTGGAAAACAGCTGCACACACGGTCGATATGTGAAAACTCCGCCTTCTATTTAAATTACACATAAAAGATATATAAGAACACGTCTAATGACATGGCGACACAAACATGGCGGGAGTGACAACGACTGTACAGTCACATAAACAGACACAAGGCAAGCTAAACTAAATGATACTAACAATTACACACGTATTTAATAATTGTACAACCTAACCATCATGTAAAACCTATCTTTTAACTGAGGCGCGCTGGGGCCTCTTGGGTAATTTGCCTCGGTCCAATGGGGCATTCCCCACTTACCCATGCGCCCCCGTGGCTGCGCTATTCATCTGTATTACGTTACGATAATGTACAATTATTTTAAATATGTCTGTAATTATGTGTGCCATTTAGTTTACCTTGCCCTGTGTCTGTTTATGTGACTGAAAAGTTTTATTTTGTAGATTAATAAAAGAATAATCAAAAGGAGGCCGTGCCCTTAGGCTATAGGCATTTTACCAAGGCAACGGGACAACAAATCAAGACAAAACAATTCGTTTTTCAAATTAAAGCGACACTCGTGCATTTTTGTTCATTTACAAATTAAATAGTGTTAACTTTCTAACCTCTAAAGTTTGTCATTTTGATAAAGTCAGTGCCTTTGTAATGAGTTTTGACATCTACAAAACTGTTCTAAATAGGTATAGTGAGAATACATTTCACATTTTCTTCTTTTTATAGAATGACCATTGATAATTATTATCGTTTTTGAAGTATACGTGTCCTGAGGACTGTTGTAAGATGACTGGATATAATGTAATAAGAAATATAATTAGTGAACAGTATATGGACTATTCATGGGTTATTTATGGCTTTGTATGTAGACTTTATGGTCTCTTTGGATCAGGAACTTGTGAATGTTTGTCCTAGCCCAAACAGCTTGGTTTATGTGATGGAATTGCTTGAAAGATGTTGGAGGCTGTGATCTTGCTGAAGAGAGTTCATGTCTCTGGTGTGGTGTGCCCATGAGCTTTGGAGAAGTATCTTCTGTGTTGAGACATGGCTGCTTAGAGACATGGGCACGATTTTCAACACAGGTGGCTTTAAAAGTGTCATGAAAGGTGCCAATCATTGTGATTGTAAAAATATGCTTGTGACTCTTTAGCGCATGAGAATGGTCAGTGGTATTGGAAGCCAAACTCTAAAGATGTTGCTGGAGAAATATGCTGCCCTTGCCACCTGTAAATAATGTTATCAGAGTGAAGCACCTGTGTGGTTCTAGACAGCTCACATGGGTTGTGAAGCAGGCGACTCTGAAGGTCACACAGCAGGAATTTGAATTCTTTAAGACTCTAGATTGTGGAATGGAAAGCATAACGGAAGTAGCCTAGCTGCATGACGGAAGAATGATAAGAATAATGTATTGCAAAGACTAATCAGCTTAATAAATGATTAAACATGTGCATTTTGCTATATTGTGGTTTGCACTGGAGTAAAAGTTGGTAGACAAGTGCTTTCTTAAAAGGATGACATACATCATTGTGGTGTGTGGAATATTGCAGCACACATGCTCTATATGCAGGAGCCTTTGCTGATATTCTACTTATGGACTACTCATGGGTTATGTATGGCTTTGTATGTAGACTTTATGGTCTCTTTGGATCAGGAACTTGTGAATGTTTGTCCTAGCTCAAACAGCTTGGTTTATGTGATGGAATTGCTTGAAAGATGTTGGAGGCTGTGATCTTGCTGAAGAGAGTTCATGTCTCTGGTGTGGTGTGCCCATGAGCTTTGGAGAAGTATCTTCTGTGTTGAGACATGGCTGCTTAGAGACATGGGCACGATTTTCAACACAGGTGGCTTTAAAAGTGTCATGAAAGGTGCCAATCATTGTGATTGTAAAAATATGCTTGTGACTCTTTAGCGCATGAGAATGGTCAGTGGTATTGGAAGCCAAACTCTAAAGATGTTGCTGGAGAAATATGCTGCCCTTGCCACCTGTAAATAATGTTATCAGAGTGAAGCACCTGTGTGGTTCTAGACAGCTCACATGGGTTGTGAAGCAGGCGACTCTGAAGGTCACACAGCAGGAATTTGAATTCTTTAAGACTCTAGATTGTGGAATGGAAAGCATAACGGAAGTAGCCTAGCTGCATGACGGAAGAATGATAAGAATAATGTATTGCAAAGACTAATCAGCTTAATAAATGATTAAACATGTGCATTTTGCTATATTGTGGTTTGCACTGGAGTAAAAGTTGGTAGACAAGTGCTTTCTTAAAAGGATGACATACATCATTGTGGTGTGTGGAATATTGCAGCACACATGCTCTATATGCAGGAGCCTTTGCTGATATTCTACTTATGGACTACTCATGGGTTATGTATGGCTTTGTATGTAGACTTTATGGTCTCTTTGGATCAGGAACTTGTGAATGTTTGTCCTAGCCCAAACAGCTTGGTTTATGTGATGGAATTGCTTGAAAGATGTTGGAGGCTGTGATCTTGCTGAAGAGAGTTCATGTCTCTGGTGTGGTGTGCCCATGAGCTTTGGAGAAGTATCTTCTGTGTTGAGACATGGCTGCTTAGAGACATGGGCACGATTTTCAACACAGGTGGCTTTAAAAGTGTCATGAAAGGTGCCAATCATTGTGATTGTAAAAATATGCTTGTGACTCTTTAGCGCATGAGAATGGTCAGTGGTATTGGAAGCCAAACTCTAAAGATGTTGCTGGAGAAATATGCTGCCCTTGCCACCTGTAAATAATGTTATCAGAGTGAAGCACCTGTGTGGTTCTAGACAGCTCACATGGGTTGTGAAGCAGGCGACTCTGAAGGTCACACAGCAGGAAAGCAGGAATTTGAATTCTTTAAGACTCTAGATTGTGGAATGGAAAGCATAACGGAAGTAGCCTAGCTGCATGACGGAAGAATGATAAGAATAATGTATTGCAAAGACTAATCAGCTTAATAAATGATTAAACATGTGCATTTTGCTATATTGTGGTTTGCACTGGAGTAAAAGTTGGTAGACAAGTGCTTTCTTAAAAGGATGACATACATCATTGTGGTGTGTGGAATATTGCAGCACACATGCTCTATATGCAGGAGCCTTTGCTGATATTCTACTTATGGACTACTCATGGGTTATGTATGGCTTTGTATGTAGACTTTATGGTCTCTTTGGATCAGGAACTTGTGAATGTTTGTCCTAGCTCAAACAGCTTGGTTTATGTGATGGAATTGCTTGAAAGATGTTGGAGGCTGTGATCTTGCTGAAGAGAGTTCATGTCTCTGGTGTGGTGTGCCCATGAGCTTTGGAGAAGTATCTTCTGTGTTGAGACATGGCTGCTTAGAGACATGGGCACGATTTTCAACACAGGTGGCTTTAAAAGTGTCATGAAAGGTGCCAATCATTGTGATTGTAAAAATATGCTTGTGACTCTTTAGCGCATGAGAATGGTCAGTGGTATTGGAAGCCAAACTCTAAAGATGTTGCTGGAGAAATATGCTGCCCTTGCCACCTGTAAATAATGTTATCAGAGTGAAGCACCTGTGTGGTTCTAGACAGCTCACATGGGTTGTGAAGCAGGCGACTCTGAAGGTCACACAGCAGGAATTTGAATTCTTTAAGACTCTAGATTGTGGAATGGAAAGCATAACGGAAGTAGCCTAGCTGCATGACGGAAGAATGATAAGAATAATGTATTGCAAAGACTAATCAGCTTAATAAATGATTAAACATGTGCATTTTGCTATATTGTGGTTTGCACTGGAGTAAAAGTTGGTAGACAAGTGCTTTCTTAAAAGGATGACATACATCATTGTGGTGTGTGGAATATTGCAGCACACATGCTCTATATGCAGGAGCCTTTGCTGATATTCTACTTATGGACTACTCATGGGTTATGTATGGCTTTGTATGTAGACTTTATGGTCTCTTTGGATCAGGAACTTGTGAATGTTTGTCCTAGCCCAAACAGCTTGGTTTATGTGATGGAATTGCTTGAAAGATGTTGGAGGCTGTGATCTTGCTGAAGAGAGTTCATGTCTCTGGTGTGGTGTGCCCATGAGCTTTGGAGAAGTATCTTCTGTGTTGAGACATGGCTGCTTAGAGACATGGGCACGATTTTCAACACAGGTGGCTTTAAAAGTGTCATGAAAGGTGCCAATCATTGTGATTGTAAAAATATGCTTGTGACTCTTTAGCGCATGAGAATGGTCAGTGGTATTGGAAGCCAAACTCTAAAGATGTTGCTGGAGAAATATGCTGCCCTTGCCACCTGTAAATAATGTTATCAGAGTGAAGCACCTGTGTGGTTCTAGACAGCTCACATGGGTTGTGAAGCAGGCGACTCTGAAGGTCACACAGCAGGAATTTGAATTCTTTAAGACTCTAGATTGTGGAATGGAAAGCATAACGGAAGTAGCCTAGCTGCATGACGGAAGAATGATAAGAATAATGTATTGCAAAGACTAATCAGCTTAATAAATGATTAAACATGTGCATTTTGCTATATTGTGGTTTGCACTGGAGTAAAAGTTGGTAGACAAGTGCTTTCTTAAAAGGATGACATACATCATTGTGGTGTGTGGAATATTGCAGCACACATGCTCTATATGCAGGAGCCTTTGCTGATATTCTACTTATGGACTACTCATGGGTTATGTATGGCTTTGTATGTAGACTTTATGGTCTCTTTGGATCAGGAACTTGTGAATGTTTGTCCTAGCTCAAACAGCTTGGTTTATGTGATGGAATTGCTTGAAAGATGTTGGAGGCTGTGATCTTGCTGAAGAGAGTTCATGTCTCTGGTGTGGTGTGCCCATGAGCTTTGGAGAAGTATCTTCTGTGTTGAGACATGGCTGCTTAGAGACATGGGCACGATTTTCAACACAGGTGGCTTTAAAAGTGTCATGAAAGGTGCCAATCATTGTGATTGTAAAAATATGCTTGTGACTCTTTAGCGCATGAGAATGGTCAGTGGTATTGGAAGCCAAACTCTAAAGATGTTGCTGGAGAAATATGCTGCCCTTGCCACCTGTAAATAATGTTATCAGAGTGAAGCACCTGTGTGGTTCTAGACAGCTCACATGGGTTGTGAAGCAGGCGACTCTGAAGGTCACACAGCAGGAATTTGAATTCTTTAAGACTCTAGATTGTGGAATGGAAAGCATAACGGAAGTAGCCTAGCTGCATGACGGAAGAATGATAAGAATAATGTATTGCAAAGACTAATCAGCTTAATAAATGATTAAACATGTGCATTTTGCTATATTGTGGTTTGCACTGGAGTAAAAGTTGGTAGACAAGTGCTTTCTTAAAAGGATGACATACATCATTGTGGTGTGTGGAATATTGCAGCACACATGCTCTATATGCAGGAGCCTTTGCTGATATTCTACTTATGGACTACTCATGGGTTATGTATGGCTTTGTATGTAGACTTTATGGTCTCTTTGGATCAGGAACTTGTGAATGTTTGTCCTAGCTCAAACAGCTTGGTTTATGTGATGGAATTGCTTGAAAGATGTTGGAGGCTGTGATCTTGCTGAAGAGAGTTCATGTCTCTGGTGTGGTGTGCCCATGAGCTTTGGAGAAGTATCTTCTGTGTTGAGACATGGCTGCTTAGAGACATGGGCACGATTTTCAACACAGGTGGCTTTAAAAGTGTCATGAAAGGTGCCAATCATTGTGATTGTAAAAATATGCTTGTGACTCTTTAGCGCATGAGAATGGTCAGTGGTATTGGAAGCCAAACTCTAAAGATGTTGCTGGAGAAATATGCTGCCCTTGCCACCTGTAAATAATGTTATCAGAGTGAAGCACCTGTGTGGTTCTAGACAGCTCACATGGGTTGTGAAGCAGGCGACTCTGAAGGTCACACAGCAGGAATTTGAATTCTTTAAGACTCTAGATTGTGGAATGGAAAGCATAACGGAAGTAGCCTAGCTGCATGACGGAAGAATGATAAGAATAATGTATTGCAAAGACTAATCAGCTTAATAAATGATTAAACATGTGCATTTTGCTATATTGTGGTTTGCACTGGAGTAAAAGTTGGTAGACAAGTGCTTTCTTAAAAGGATGACATACATCATTGTGGTGTGTGGAATATTGCAGCACACATGCTCTATATGCAGGAGCCTTTGCTGATATTCTACTTATGGACTACTCATGGGTTATGTATGGCTTTGTATGTAGACTTTATGGTCTCTTTGGATCAGGAACTTGTGAATGTTTGTCCTAGCCCAAACAGCTTGGTTTATGTGATGGAATTGCTTGAAAGATGTTGGAGGCTGTGATCTTGCTGAAGAGAGTTCATGTCTCTGGTGTGGTGTGCCCATGAGCTTTGGAGAAGTATCTTCTGTGTTGAGACATGGCTGCTTAGAGACATGGGCACGATTTTCAACACAGGTGGCTTTAAAAGTGTCATGAAAGGTGCCAATCATTGTGATTGTAAAAATATGCTTGTGACTCTTTAGCGCATGAGAATGGTCAGTGGTATTGGAAGCCAAACTCTAAAGATGTTGCTGGAGAAATATGCTGCCCTTGCCACCTGTAAATAATGTTATCAGAGTGAAGCACCTGTGTGGTTCTAGACAGCTCACATGGGTTGTGAAGCAGGCGACTCTGAAGGTCACACAGCAGGAATTTGAATTCTTTAAGACTCTAGATTGTGGAATGGAAAGCATAACGGAAGTAGCCTAGCTGCATGACGGAAGAATGATAAGAATAATGTATTGCAAAGACTAATCAGCTTAATAAATGATTAAACATGTGCATTTTGCTATATTGTGGTTTGCACTGGAGTAAAAGTTGGTAGACAAGTGCTTTCTTAAAAGGATGACATACATCATTGTGGTGTGTGGAATATTGCAGCACACATGCTCTATATGCAGGAGCCTTTGCTGATATTCTACTTATGGACTACTCATGGGTTATGTATGGCTTTGTATGTAGACTTTATGGTCTCTTTGGATCAGGAACTTGTGAATGTTTGTCCTAGCTCAAACAGCTTGGTTTATGTGATGGAATTGCTTGAAAGATGTTGGAGGCTGTGATCTTGCTGAAGAGAGTTCATGTCTCTGGTGTGGTGTGCCCATGAGCTTTGGAGAAGTATCTTCTGTGTTGAGACATGGCTGCTTAGAGACATGGGCACGATTTTCAACACAGGTGGCTTTAAAAGTGTCATGAAAGGTGCCAATCATTGTGATTGTAAAAATATGCTTGTGACTCTTTAGCGCATGAGAATGGTCAGTGGTATTGGAAGCCAAACTCTAAAGATGTTGCTGGAGAAATATGCTGCCCTTGCCACCTGTAAATAATGTTATCAGAGTGAAGCACCTGTGTGGTTCTAGACAGCTCACATGGGTTGTGAAGCAGGCGACTCTGAAGGTCACACAGCAGGAATTTGAATTCTTTAAGACTCTAGATTGTGGAATGGAAAGCATAACGGAAGTAGCCTAGCTGCATGACGGAAGAATGATAAGAATAATGTATTGCAAAGACTAATCAGCTTAATAAATGATTAAACATGTGCATTTTGCTATATTGTGGTTTGCACTGGAGTAAAAGTTGGTAGACAAGTGCTTTCTTAAAAGGATGACATACATCATTGTGGTGTGTGGAATATTGCAGCACACATGCTCTATATGCAGGAGCCTTTGCTGATATTCTACTTATGGACTACTCATGGGTTATGTATGGCTTTGTATGTAGACTTTATGGTCTCTTTGGATCAGGAACTTGTGAATGTTTGTCCTAGCCCAAACAGCTTGGTTTATGTGATGGAATTGCTTGAAAGATGTTGGAGGCTGTGATCTTGCTGAAGAGAGTTCATGTCTCTGGTGTGGTGTGCCCATGAGCTTTGGAGAAGTATCTTCTGTGTTGAGACATGGCTGCTTAGAGACATGGGCACGATTTTCAACACAGGTGGCTTTAAAAGTGTCATGAAAGGTGCCAATCATTGTGATTGTAAAAATATGCTTGTGACTCTTTAGCGCATGAGAATGGTCAGTGGTATTGGAAGCCAAACTCTAAAGATGTTGCTGGAGAAATATGCTGCCCTTGCCACCTGTAAATAATGTTATCAGAGTGAAGCACCTGTGTGGTTCTAGACAGCTCACATGGGTTGTGAAGCAGGCGACTCTGAAGGTCACACAGCAGGAATTTGAATTCTTTAAGACTCTAGATTGTGGAATGGAAAGCATAACGGAAGTAGCCTAGCTGCATGACGGAAGAATGATAAGAATAATGTATTGCAAAGACTAATCAGCTTAATAAATGATTAAACATGTGCATTTTGCTATATTGTGGTTTGCACTGGAGTAAAAGTTGGTAGACAAGTGCTTTCTTAAAAGGATGACATACATCATTGTGGTGTGTGGAATATTGCAGCACACATGCTCTATATGCAGGAGCCTTTGCTGATATTCTACTTATGGACTACTCATGGGTTATGTATGGCTTTGTATGTAGACTTTATGGTCTCTTTGGATCAGGAACTTGTGAATGTTTGTCCTAGCCCAAACAGCTTGGTTTATGTGATGGAATTGCTTGAAAGATGTTGGAGGCTGTGATCTTGCTGAAGAGAGTTCATGTCTCTGGTGTGGTGTGCCCATGAGCTTTGGAGAAGTATCTTCTGTGTTGAGACATGGCTGCTTAGAGACATGGGCACGATTTTCAACACAGGTGGCTTTAAAAGTGTCATGAAAGGTGCCAATCATTGTGATTGTAAAAATATGCTTGTGACTCTTTAGCGCATGAGAATGGTCAGTGGTATTGGAAGCCAAACTCTAAAGATGTTGCTGGAGAAATATGCTGCCCTTGCCACCTGTAAATAATGTTATCAGAGTGAAGCACCTGTGTGGTTCTAGACAGCTCACATGGGTTGTGAAGCAGGCGACTCTGAAGGTCACACAGCAGGAATTTGAATTCTTTAAGACTCTAGATTGTGGAATGGAAAGCATAACGGAAGTAGCCTAGCTGCATGACGGAAGAATGATAAGAATAATGTATTGCAAAGACTAATCAGCTTAATAAATGATTAAACATGTGCATTTTGCTATATTGTGGTTTGCACTGGAGTAAAAGTTGGTAGACAAGTGCTTTCTTAAAAGGATGACATACATCATTGTGGTGTGTGGAATATTGCAGCACACATGCTCTATATGCAGGAGCCTTTGCTGATATTCTACTTATGGACTACTCATGGGTTATGTATGGCTTTGTATGTAGACTTTATGGTCTCTTTGGATCAGGAACTTGTGAATGTTTGTCCTAGCTCAAACAGCTTGGTTTATGTGATGGAATTGCTTGAAAGATGTTGGAGGCTGTGATCTTGCTGAAGAGAGTTCATGTCTCTGGTGTGGTGTGCCCATGAGCTTTGGAGAAGTATCTTCTGTGTTGAGACATGGCTGCTTAGAGACATGGGCACGATTTTCAACACAGGTGGCTTTAAAAGTGTCATGAAAGGTGCCAATCATTGTGATTGTAAAAATATGCTTGTGACTCTTTAGCGCATGAGAATGGTCAGTGGTATTGGAAGCCAAACTCTAAAGATGTTGCTGGAGAAATATGCTGCCCTTGCCACCTGTAAATAATGTTATCAGAGTGAAGCACCTGTGTGGTTCTAGACAGCTCACATGGGTTGTGAAGCAGGCGACTCTGAAGGTCACACAGCAGGAATTTGAATTCTTTAAGACTCTAGATTGTGGAATGGAAAGCATAACGGAAGTAGCCTAGCTGCATGACAGAAGAATGATAAGAATAATGTATTGCAAAGACTAATCAGCTTAATAAATGATTAAACATGTGCATTTTGCTATATTGTGGTTTGCACTGGAGTAAAAGTTGGTAGACAAGTGCTTTCTTAAAAGGATGACATACATCATTGTGGTGTGTGGAATATTGCAGCACACATGCTCTATATGCAGGAGCCTTTGCTGATATTCTACTTATGGACTACTCATGGGTTATGTATGGCTTTGTATGTAGACTTTATGGTCTCTTTGGATCAGGAACTTGTGAATGTTTGTCCTAGCCCAAACAGCTTGGTTTATGTGATGGAATTGCTTGAAAGATGTTGGAGGCTGTGATCTTGCTGAAGAGAGTTCATGTCTCTGGTGTGGTGTGCCCATGAGCTTTGGAGAAGTATCTTCTGTGTTGAGACATGGCTGCTTAGAGACATGGGCACGATTTTCAACACAGGTGGCTTTAAAAGTGTCATGAAAGGTGCCAATCATTGTGATTGTAAAAATATGCTTGTGACTCTTTAGCGCATGAGAATGGTCAGTGGTATTGGAAGCCAAACTCTAAAGATGTTGCTGGAGAAATATGCTGCCCTTGCCACCTGTAAATAATGTTATCAGAGTGAAGCACCTGTGTGGTTCTAGACAGCTCACATGGGTTGTGAAGCAGGCGACTCTGAAGGTCACACAGCAGGAATTTGAATTCTTTAAGACTCTAGATTGTGGAATGGAAAGCATAACGGAAGTAGCCTAGCTGCATGACGGAAGAATGATAAGAATAATGTATTGCAAAGACTAATCAGCTTAATAAATGATTAAACATGTGCATTTTGCTATATTGTGGTTTGCACTGGAGTAAAAGTTGGTAGACAAGTGCTTTCTTAAAAGGATGACATACATCATTGTGGTGTGTGGAATATTGCAGCACACATGCTCTATATGCAGGAGCCTTTGCTGATATTCTACTTATGGACTACTCATGGGTTATGTATGGCTTTGTATGTAGACTTTATGGTCTCTTTGGATCAGGAACTTGTGAATGTTTGTCCTAGCTCAAACAGCTTGGTTTATGTGATGGAATTGCTTGAAAGATGTTGGAGGCTGTGATCTTGCTGAAGAGAGTTCATGTCTCTGGTGTGGTGTGCCCATGAGCTTTGGAGAAGTATCTTCTGTGTTGAGACATGGCTGCTTAGAGACATGGGCACGATTTTCAACACAGGTGGCTTTAAAAGTGTCATGAAAGGTGCCAATCATTGTGATTGTAAAAATATGCTTGTGACTCTTTAGCGCATGAGAATGGTCAGTGGTATTGGAAGCCAAACTCTAAAGATGTTGCTGGAGAAATATGCTGCCCTTGCCACCTGTAAATAATGTTATCAGAGTGAAGCACCTGTGTGGTTCTAGACAGCTCACATGGGTTGTGAAGCAGGCGACTCTGAAGGTCACACAGCAGGAATTTGAATTCTTTAAGACTCTAGATTGTGGAATGGAAAGCATAACGGAAGTAGCCTAGCTGCATGACGGAAGAATGATAAGAATAATGTATTGCAAAGACTAATCAGCTTAATAAATGATTAAACATGTGCATTTTGCTATATTGTGGTTTGCACTGGAGTAAAAGTTGGTAGACAAGTGCTTTCTTAAAAGGATGACATACATCATTGTGGTGTGTGGAATATTGCAGCACACATGCTCTATATGCAGGAGCCTTTGCTGATATTCTACTTATGGACTACTCATGGGTTATGTATGGCTTTGTATGTAGACTTTATGGTCTCTTTGGATCAGGAACTTGTGAATGTTTGTCCTAGCCCAAACAGCTTGGTTTATGTGATGGAATTGCTTGAAAGATGTTGGAGGCTGTGATCTTGCTGAAGAGAGTTCATGTCTCTGGTGTGGTGTGCCCATGAGCTTTGGAGAAGTATCTTCTGTGTTGAGACATGGCTGCTTAGAGACATGGGCACGATTTTCAACACAGGTGGCTTTAAAAGTGTCATGAAAGGTGCCAATCATTGTGATTGTAAAAATATGCTTGTGACTCTTTAGCGCATGAGAATGGTCAGTGGTATTGGAAGCCAAACTCTAAAGATGTTGCTGGAGAAATATGCTGCCCTTGCCACCTGTAAATAATGTTATCAGAGTGAAGCACCTGTGTGGTTCTAGACAGCTCACATGGGTTGTGAAGCAGGCGACTCTGAAGGTCACACAGCAGGAATTTGAATTCTTTAAGACTCTAGATTGTGGAATGGAAAGCATAACGGAAGTAGCCTAGCTGCATGACGGAAGAATGATAAGAATAATGTATTGCAAAGACTAATCAGCTTAATAAATGATTAAACATGTGCATTTTGCTATATTGTGGTTTGCACTGGAGTAAAAGTTGGTAGACAAGTGCTTTCTTAAAAGGATGACATACATCATTGTGGTGTGTGGAATATTGCAGCACACATGCTCTATATGCAGGAGCCTTTGCTGATATTCTACTTATGGACTACTCATGGGTTATGTATGGCTTTGTATGTAGACTTTATGGTCTCTTTGGATCAGGAACTTGTGAATGTTTGTCCTAGCTCAAACAGCTTGGTTTATGTGATGGAATTGCTTGAAAGATGTTGGAGGCTGTGATCTTGCTGAAGAGAGTTCATGTCTCTGGTGTGGTGTGCCCATGAGCTTTGGAGAAGTATCTTCTGTGTTGAGACATGGCTGCTTAGAGACATGGGCACGATTTTCAACACAGGTGGCTTTAAAAGTGTCATGAAAGGTGCCAATCATTGTGATTGTAAAAATATGCTTGTGACTCTTTAGCGCATGAGAATGGTCAGTGGTATTGGAAGCCAAACTCTAAAGATGTTGCTGGAGAAATATGCTGCCCTTGCCACCTGTAAATAATGTTATCAGAGTGAAGCACCTGTGTGGTTCTAGACAGCTCACATGGGTTGTGAAGCAGGCGACTCTGAAGGTCACACAGCAGGAATTTGAATTCTTTAAGACTCTAGATTGTGGAATGGAAAGCATAACGGAAGTAGCCTAGCTGCATGACAGAAGAATGATAAGAATAATGTATTGCAAAGACTAATCAGCTTAATAAATGATTAAACATGTGCATTTTGCTATATTGTGGTTTGCACTGGAGTAAAAGTTGGTAGACAAGTGCTTTCTTAAAAGGATGACATACATCATTGTGGTGTGTGGAATATTGCAGCACACATGCTCTATATGCAGGAGCCTTTGCTGATATTCTACTTATGGACTACTCATGGGTTATGTATGGCTTTGTATGTAGACTTTATGGTCTCTTTGGATCAGGAACTTGTGAATGTTTGTCCTAGCCCAAACAGCTTGGTTTATGTGATGGAATTGCTTGAAAGATGTTGGAGGCTGTGATCTTGCTGAAGAGAGTTCATGTCTCTGGTGTGGTGTGCCCATGAGCTTTGGAGAAGTATCTTCTGTGTTGAGACATGGCTGCTTAGAGACATGGGCACGATTTTCAACACAGGTGGCTTTAAAAGTGTCATGAAAGGTGCCAATCATTGTGATTGTAAAAATATGCTTGTGACTCTTTAGCGCATGAGAATGGTCAGTGGTATTGGAAGCCAAACTCTAAAGATGTTGCTGGAGAAATATGCTGCCCTTGCCACCTGTAAATAATGTTATCAGAGTGAAGCACCTGTGTGGTTCTAGACAGCTCACATGGGTTGTGAAGCAGGCGACTCTGAAGGTCACACAGCAGGAATTTGAATTCTTTAAGACTCTAGATTGTGGAATGGAAAGCATAACGGAAGTAGCCTAGCTGCATGACGGAAGAATGATAAGAATAATGTATTGCAAAGACTAATCAGCTTAATAAATGATTAAACATGTGCATTTTGCTATATTGTGGTTTGCACTGGAGTAAAAGTTGGTAGACAAGTGCTTTCTTAAAAGGATGACATACATCATTGTGGTGTGTGGAATATTGCAGCACACATGCTCTATATGCAGGAGCCTTTGCTGATATTCTACTTATGGACTACTCATGGGTTATGTATGGCTTTGTATGTAGACTTTATGGTCTCTTTGGATCAGGAACTTGTGAATGTTTGTCCTAGCTCAAACAGCTTGGTTTATGTGATGGAATTGCTTGAAAGATGTTGGAGGCTGTGATCTTGCTGAAGAGAGTTCATGTCTCTGGTGTGGTGTGCCCATGAGCTTTGGAGAAGTATCTTCTGTGTTGAGACATGGCTGCTTAGAGACATGGGCACGATTTTCAACACAGGTGGCTTTAAAAGTGTCATGAAAGGTGCCAATCATTGTGATTGTAAAAATATGCTTGTGACTCTTTAGCGCATGAGAATGGTCAGTGGTATTGGAAGCCAAACTCTAAAGATGTTGCTGGAGAAATATGCTGCCCTTGCCACCTGTAAATAATGTTATCAGAGTGAAGCACCTGTGTGGTTCTAGACAGCTCACATGGGTTGTGAAGCAGGCGACTCTGAAGGTCACACAGCAGGAATTTGAATTCTTTAAGACTCTAGATTGTGGAATGGAAAGCATAACGGAAGTAGCCTAGCTGCATGACGGAAGAATGATAAGAATAATGTATTGCAAAGACTAATCAGCTTAATAAATGATTAAACATGTGCATTTTGCTATATTGTGGTTTGCACTGGAGTAAAAGTTGGTAGACAAGTGCTTTCTTAAAAGGATGACATACATCATTGTGGTGTGTGGAATATTGCAGCACACATGCTCTATATGCAGGAGCCTTTGCTGATATTCTACTTATGGACTACTCATGGGTTATGTATGGCTTTGTATGTAGACTTTATGGTCTCTTTGGATCAGGAACTTGTGAATGTTTGTCCTAGCCCAAACAGCTTGGTTTATGTGATGGAATTGCTTGAAAGATGTTGGAGGCTGTGATCTTGCTGAAGAGAGTTCATGTCTCTGGTGTGGTGTGCCCATGAGCTTTGGAGAAGTATCTTCTGTGTTGAGACATGGCTGCTTAGAGACATGGGCACGATTTTCAACACAGGTGGCTTTAAAAGTGTCATGAAAGGTGCCAATCATTGTGATTGTAAAAATATGCTTGTGACTCTTTAGCGCATGAGAATGGTCAGTGGTATTGGAAGCCAAACTCTAAAGATGTTGCTGGAGAAATATGCTGCCCTTGCCACCTGTAAATAATGTTATCAGAGTGAAGCACCTGTGTGGTTCTAGACAGCTCACATGGGTTGTGAAGCAGGCGACTCTGAAGGTCACACAGCAGGAATTTGAATTCTTTAAGACTCTAGATTGTGGAATGGAAAGCATAACGGAAGTAGCCTAGCTGCATGACGGAAGAATGATAAGAATAATGTATTGCAAAGACTAATCAGCTTAATAAATGATTAAACATGTGCATTTTGCTATATTGTGGTTTGCACTGGAGTAAAAGTTGGTAGACAAGTGCTTTCTTAAAAGGATGACATACATCATTGTGGTGTGTGGAATATTGCAGCACACATGCTCTATATGCAGGAGCCTTTGCTGATATTCTACTTATGGACTACTCATGGGTTATGTATGGCTTTGTATGTAGACTTTATGGTCTCTTTGGATCAGGAACTTGTGAATGTTTGTCCTAGCTCAAACAGCTTGGTTTATGTGATGGAATTGCTTGAAAGATGTTGGAGGCTGTGATCTTGCTGAAGAGAGTTCATGTCTCTGGTGTGGTGTGCCCATGAGCTTTGGAGAAGTATCTTCTGTGTTGAGACATGGCTGCTTAGAGACATGGGCACGATTTTCAACACAGGTGGCTTTAAAAGTGTCATGAAAGGTGCCAATCATTGTGATTGTAAAAATATGCTTGTGACTCTTTAGCGCATGAGAATGGTCAGTGGTATTGGAAGCCAAACTCTAAAGATGTTGCTGGAGAAATATGCTGCCCTTGCCACCTGTAAATAATGTTATCAGAGTGAAGCACCTGTGTGGTTCTAGACAGCTCACATGGGTTGTGAAGCAGGCGACTCTGAAGGTCACACAGCAGGAATTTGAATTCTTTAAGACTCTAGATTGTGGAATGGAAAGCATAACGGAAGTAGCCTAGCTGCATGACGGAAGAATGATAAGAATAATGTATTGCAAAGACTAATCAGCTTAATAAATGATTAAACATGTGCATTTTGCTATATTGTGGTTTGCACTGGAGTAAAAGTTGGTAGACAAGTGCTTTCTTAAAAGGATGACATACATCATTGTGGTGTGTGGAATATTGCAGCACACATGCTCTATATGCAGGAGCCTTTGCTGATATTCTACTTATGGACTACTCATGGGTTATGTATGGCTTTGTATGTAGACTTTATGGTCTCTTTGGATCAGGAACTTGTGAATGTTTGTCCTAGCTCAAACAGCTTGGTTTATGTGATGGAATTGCTTGAAAGATGTTGGAGGCTGTGATCTTGCTGAAGAGAGTTCATGTCTCTGGTGTGGTGTGCCCATGAGCTTTGGAGAAGTATCTTCTGTGTTGAGACATGGCTGCTTAGAGACATGGGCACGATTTTCAACACAGGTGGCTTTAAAAGTGTCATGAAAGGTGCCAATCATTGTGATTGTAAAAATATGCTTGTGACTCTTTAGCGCATGAGAATGGTCAGTGGTATTGGAAGCCAAACTCTAAAGATGTTGCTGGAGAAATATGCTGCCCTTGCCACCTGTAAATAATGTTATCAGAGTGAAGCACCTGTGTGGTTCTAGACAGCTCACATGGGTTGTGAAGCAGGCGACTCTGAAGGTCACACAGCAGGAATTTGAATTCTTTAAGACTCTAGATTGTGGAATGGAAAGCATAACGGAAGTAGCCTAGCTGCATGACGGAAGAATGATAAGAATAATGTATTGCAAAGACTAATCAGCTTAATAAATGATTAAACATGTGCATTTTGCTATATTGTGGTTTGCACTGGAGTAAAAGTTGGTAGACAAGGCTTTCTTAAAAGGATGACATACATCATTGTGGTGTGTGAATATTGCAGCACACATGCTCTATATGCAGGAGCCTTTGCTGATATTCTACTTATGGACTACTCATGGGTTATGTATGGCTTTGTATGTAGACTTTATGGTCTCTTTGGATCAGGAACTTGTGAATGTTTGTCCTAGCCCAAACAGCTTGGTTTATGTGATGGAATTGCTTGAAAGATGTTGGAGGCTGTGATCTTGCTGAAGAGAGTTCATGTCTCTGGTGTGGTGTGCCCATGAGCTTTGGAGAAGTATCTTCTGTGTTGAGACATGGCTGCTTAGAGACATGGGCACGATTGTCAACACAGGTGGCTTTAAAAGTGTCATGAAAGGTGCCAATCATTGTGATTGTAAAATATGCTTGTGACTCTTTAGCGCATGAGAATGGTCAGTGGTATTGGAAGCCAAACTCTAAAGATGTTGCTGGAGAAATATGCTGCCCTTGCCACCTGTAAATAATGTTATCAGAGTGAAGCACCTGTGTGGTTCTAGACAGCTCACATGGGTTGTGAAGCAGGCGACTCTGAAGGTCACACAGCAGGGAATTTGAATTCTTTAAGACTCTAGATTGTGGAATGGAAAGCATAACGGAAGTAGCCTAGCTGCATGACGGAAGAATGATAAGAATAATGTATTGCAAAGACTAATCAGCTTAATAAATGATTAAACATGTGCATTTTGCTATATTGTGGTTTGCACTGGAGTAAAAGTTGGTAGACAAGTGCTTTCTTAAAAGGATGACATACATCATTGTGGTGTGTGGAATATTGCAGCACACATGCTCTATATGCAGGAGCCTTTGCTGATATTCTACTTATGGACTACTCATGGGTTATGTATGGCTTTGTATGTAGACTTTATGGTCCTCTTTGGATCAGGAACTTGTGAATGTTTGTCCTAGCTCAAACAGCTTGGTTTATGTGATGGAATTGCTTGAAAGATGTTGGAGGCTGTGATCTTGCTGAAGAGAGTTCATGTCTCTGGTGTGGTGTGCCCATGTGAGCTTTGGAGAAGTATCTTCTGTGTTGAGACATGGCTGCTTAGGAGACATGGGCACGATTTTCAACACAGGTGGCTTTAAAAGTGTCATGAAAGGTGCCAATCATTGTGATTGTAAAAATATGCTTGTGACTCTTTAGCGCATGAGAATGGTCAGTGGTATTGGAAGCCAAACTCTAAAGATGTTGCTGGAGAAATATGCTGCCCTTGCCACCTGTAAATAATGTTATCAGAGTGAAGCACCTGTGTGGTTCTAGACAGCTCACATGGGTTGTGAAGCAGGCGACTCTGAAGGTCACACAGCAGGAATTTGAATTCTTTAAGACTCTAGATTGTGGAATGGAAAGCATAACGGAAGTAGCCTAGCTGCATGACGGAAGAATGATAAGAATAATGTATTGCAAAGACTAATCAGCTTAATAAATGATTAAACATGTGCATTTTGCTATATTGTGGTTTGCACTGGAGTAAAAGTTGGTAGACAAGTGCTTTCTTAAAAGGATGACATACATCATTGTGGTGTGTGGAATATTGCAGCACACATGCTCTATATGCAGGAGCCTTTGCTGATATTCTACTTATGGACTACTCATGGGTTATGTATGGCTGTTGTATGTAGACTTTATGGTCTCTTTGGATCAGGAACTTGTGATGTTTGTCCTAGCCCAAACAGCTTGGTTTATGTGATGGAATTGCTTGAAAGATGTTGGAGGCTGTGATCTTGCTGAAGAGAGTTCATGTCTCTTGGTGTGGTGTGCCCATGAGCTTTTGGAGAAGTATCTTCTGTGTTGAGACATGGCTGCTTAGAGACATGGGCACGATTTTCAACACAGGTGGCTTTAAAAGTGTCATGAAAGGTGCCAATCATTGTGATTGTAAAAATATGCTTGTGACTCTTTAGCGCATGAGAATGGTCAGTGGTATTGGAAGCCAAACTCTAAAGATGTTGCTGGAGAAATATGCTGCCCTTGCCACCTGTAAATAATGTTTCAGAGTGAAGCACCTGTGTGGTTCTAGACAGCTCACATGGGTTGTGAAGCAGGCGACTCTGAAGGTCACACAGCAGGAATTTGAATTCTTTAAGACTCTAGATTGTGGAATGGAAAGCATAACGGAAGTAGCCTAGCTGCATGACGGAAGAATGATAAGAATATTGTATTGCAAAGACTAATCAGCTTAATAAATGATTAAACATGTGCATTTTGCTATATGTGGTTTGCACTGGAGTAAAAGTTGGTAGACAAGTGCTTTCTTAAAAGGATGACATACATCATTGTGGTGTGTGGAATATTGCAGCACACATGCTCTATATGCAGGAGCCTTTGCTGATATTCTACTTATGGACTACTCATGGGTTATGTATGGCTTTGTATGTAGACTTTATGGTCTCTTTGGATCAGGAACTTGTGAATGTTTGTCCTAGCTCAAACAGCTTGGTTTATGTGATGGAATTGCTTGAAAGATGTTGGAGCTGTGATCTTGCTGAAGAGAGTTCATGTCTCTGGTGTGGTGTGCCCATGAGCTTTGGAGAAGTATCTTCTGTGTTGAGACATGGCTGCTTAGAGACATGGGCACGATTTTCAACACAGGTGGCTTTAAAAGTGTCATGAAAGGTGCCAATCATTGTGATTGTAAAAATATGCTTGTGACTCTTTAGCGCATGAGAATGGTCAGTGGTATTGGAAGCCAAACCTCTAAAGATGTTGCTGGAGAAATATGCTGCCCTTGCCACCTGTAAATAATGTTTTCAGAGTGAAGCACCTGTGTGGTTCTAGACAGCTCACATGGGTTGTGAAGCAGGGCGACTCTGAAGGTCACACAGCAGGAATTTGAATTCTTTAAGACTCTAGATTGTGGAATGGAAAGCATAACGGAAGTAGGCCTAGCTGCATGACGGAAGAATGATAAGAATAATGTATTGCAAAGACTAAATCAGCTTAATAAATGATTAAACATGTGCATTTTGCTATATTTGTGGTTTGCACTGGAGTAAAAGTTGGTAGACAAGTGCTTTCTTAAAAGGATGACATACATCATTGTGGTGTGTGGAATATTGCAGCACACATGCTCTATATGCAGGAGCCTTTGCTGATATTCTACTTATGGACTACTCATGGGTTATGTATGGCTTTGTATGTACTTTATGGTCTCTTTGGATCAGGAACTTGTGAATGTTTGTCCTAGCTCAAACAGCTTGGTTTATGTGATGGAATTGCTTGAAAGATGTTGGAGGCTGTGATCTTGCTGGAAGAGAGTTCATGTCTCTGGTGTGGTGTGCCCATGAGCTTTGGAGAAGTATCTTCTGTGTTGAGACATGGCTGCTTAGAGACATGGGGGGCACGATTTTCAACACAGGTGGCTTTAAAAGTGTCATGAAAGGTGCCAATCATTGTGATTGTAAAAATATTCTTGTGACTCTTTAGCGCATGAGAATGGTCAGTGGTATTGGAAGCCAAACTCTAAAGATGTTGCTGGAGAAATATGCTGCCCTTGCCACCTGTAAATAACGTTACCAGAGTGAAGCACCTGTGTGGTTCTAGACAGCTCACATGGGTTGTGAAGCAGGCGACTCTGAAGGTCACACAGCAGGAATTTGAATTCTTTAAGACTCTAGATTGTGGAATGGAAAGCATAACGGAAGTAGCCTAGCTGCATGACGGAAGAATGATAAGAATAATGTATTGCAAAGACTAATCAGCTTAATAAAATGATTAAACATGTGCATTTTGCTATATTGTGGTTTGCACTGGAGTAAAAGTTGATAGACATATGGGTTCTTAAATGAATAACAGACATAATTGAGGTTGGTGGAATATGGTAGCACTATATGCAGGAGCCTTTGCTGATATTCTACTTATGGACTACTCATGGGTTAGTATGGCTTTGTATGTAGACTTTATGGTCTCTTTGGATCAGGAACTTGTGAATGTTTGTCCTAGCTCAAACAGCTTGGTTATGTGATGGAATTGCTTGAAAGATGTTGGAGGCTGTGATCTTGGCTGAAGAGAGTTCATGTCTCTGGTGTGGTGTGCCCATGAGCTTTGAGAAGTATCTTCTGTGTTGAGACATGGCTGCTTAGAGACATGGGCACGATTTTCATACACAGGTGGCTTTAAAAGTGTCATGAAAGGTGCCAATCATTGTGATTGTAAAAATATGCTTGTGACTCTTTAGCGCATGAGAATGGTCAGTGTATTGGAAGCCAAACTCTAAAGATGTTGCTGGAGAATATGCTGCCCTTGCCACCTGTAAATAACGTTACCAGAGTGAAGCACCTGTGTGGTTCTAGACAGCTCACATGGGTTGTGAAGGCAGGCGACTCTGAAGGTCACACAGCAGGAATTTGAATTCTTTAAGACTCTAGATTGTGGAATGGAAAGCATAACGGAAGTAGCCTAGCTGCATGACGGAAGAATGATAAGAATAATGTATTGCAAAGACTAATCAGCTTAATAAATGATTAAACATGTGCATTTTGCTATATTGTGGTTTGCACTGGAGTAAAAGTTGGTAGACAAGTGCTTTCTTAAAAGGATGACATACATCATTGTGGTGTGTGGAATATTGCAGCACACATGCTCTATATGCAGGAGCCTTTGCTGATATTCTACTTATGGACTACTCATGGGTTATGTATGGCTTTGTATGTAGACTTTATGGTCTCTTTGGATCAGGAACTTGTGAATGTTTGTCCTAGCTCAAACAGCTTGGTTTATGTGATGGAATTTCTTGAAAGATGTTGGAGGCTGTGATCTTGCTGAAGAGAGTTCATGTCTCTGGTGTGGTGTGCCCATGAGCTTTGGAGAAGTATCTTCTGTGTTGAGACATGGCTGCTTAGAGACATGGGCACGATTTTCAACACAGGTGGCTTTAAAAGTGTCATGAAAGGTGCCAATCATTGTGATTGTAAAAATATTCTTGTGACTCTTTAGCGCATGAGAATGGTCAGTGGTATTGGAAGCCAAACTCTAAAGATGTTGCTGGAGAAATATGCTGCCCTTGCCACCTGTAAATAACGTTACCAGAGTGAAGCACCTGTGTGGTTCTAGACAGCTCACATGGGTTGTGAAGCAGGCGACTCTGAAGGTCACACAGCAGGAATTTGAATTCTTTAAGACTCTAGATTGTGGAATGGAAAGCATAACGGAAGTAGCCTAGCTGCATGACGGAAGAATGATAAGAATAATGTATTGCAAAGACTAATCAGCTTAATAAATGATTAAACATGTGCATTTTGCTATATTGTGGTTTGCACTGGAGTAAAAGTTGATAGGACATATGGGTTCTTAAAAGAATAACAGACATAATTGAGGTTGGTGGAATATGGTAGCACACAGGGTAAACAAGTAGGAGCTTTTAATGATGTTGAATTTACCTATAAAACTCTTATGTGAACAGGTGTTATGAGATGGCGACACACACATGGCGGGAGTGACAACGACTGTACAGTCACATAAACAGACACAAGGCAAGCTAAACTAAATGATACTAACAATTACACACGTATTTAATAATTGTACAACCTAACCATCATAAACCTATCTTTTAACTGAGCCGCGCTGGGGCCTCATGGGTAATTTGCCTCGGTCCAATGGGGCATTCCCCACTTACCCATGCGCCCCCGTGGCTGCGCTATTCATCTGTATTACGTTACGATAATGTACAATTATTTTAAATATGTCTGTAATTATGTGTGCCATTTAGTTTACCTTGCCCTGTGTCTGTTTATGTTACTGAAATGTTTTATTTTGTAGATTATTAAAAGAATAATCAAAAGGAGGCTGTGCCCTTAGGCTATAGGCATTTTACCAAGGCAACGGGACAACAAATCAAGTCAAAACAATTAGTTTTTCAAATTAAAGCGACACTCGTGCGTTTTTGTAAATCTACAAATTAAAAGGGAGACGGACTTGATTGTAGTCACTGGAAAACAGCTGCACACACGGTCGATATGTGAAAACTCCGCCTTTTATTTAATTTACACATAAAAGATATATAAGAACACGTCTAATGACATGGCGACACAAACATGGCGGGAGTGACAACGACTGTACAGTCACATAAACAGACACAAGGCAAGCTAAACTAAATGATACTAACAATTACACACGTATTTAATAATTGTACAACCTAACCATCATAAACCTATCTTTTAACTGAGCCGCGCTGGGGCCTCATGGGTAATTTGCCTCGGTCCAATGGGGCATTCCCCACTTACCCATGCGCCCCCGTGGCTGCGCTATTCGTCTGTATTACGTTACGATAATGTACAATTATTTTAAATATGTCTGTAATTATGTGTGCCATTTAGTTTACCTTGCCTGTGTCTGTTTATGTGACTGAAAAGTTTTATTTTGTAGATTAATAAAAGAATAATCAAAAGGAGGCCGTGCCCTTAGGCTATAGGCATTTTACCAAGGCAACGGGACAACAAATCAAGACAAAACAATTCGTTTTTCAAATTAAAGCGACACTCGTGCATTTTTGTTCATTTACAAATTAAATAGTGTTAACTTTCTAACCTCTAAAGTTTGTCATTTTGATAAAGTCTGTGCCTTTGTAATGAGTTTTGACATCTACAAAACTGTTCTAAACAGGTATAGTGAGAATACATTTCACATTTTCTTCTTTTTATAGAATGACCAATGATAATTATTATCGTTTTTGAAGTATACGTGTCCTGAGGACTGTTGTAAGATGACTGGATATAATGTAATAAGAAATATAATTAGTGAACAGTATATGGACTATTCATGGGTTATTTATGGCTTTGTATGTAGACTTTATGGTCTCTTTGGATCAGGAACTTGTGAATGTTTGTCCTAGCCCAAACAGCTTGGTTTATGTGATGGAATTGCTTGAAAGATGTTGGAGGCTGTGATCTTGCTGAAGAGAGTTCATGTCTCTGGTGTGGTGTGCCCATGAGCTTTGGAGAAGTATCTTCTGTGTTGAGACATGGCTGCTTAGAGACATGGGCACGATTTTCAACACAGGTGGCTTTAAAAGTGTCATGAAAGGTGCCAATCATTGTGATTGTAAAAATATGCTTGTGACTCTTTAGCGCATGAGAATGGTCAGTGGTATTGGAAGCCAAACTCTAAAGATGTTGCTGGAGAAATATGCTGCCCTTGCCACCTGTAAATAATGTTATCAGAGTGAAGCACCTGTGTGGTTCTAGACAGCTCACATGGGTTGTGAAGCAGGCGACTCTGAAGGTCACACAGCAGGAATTTGAATTCTTTAAGACTCTAGATTGTGGAATGGAAAGCATAACGGAAGTAGCCTAGCTGCATGACGGAAGAATGATAAGAATAATGTATTGCAAAGACTAATCAGCTTAATAAATGATTAAACATGTGCATTTTGCTATATTGTGGTTTGCACTGGAGTAAAAGTTGGTAGACAAGTGCTTTCTTAAAAGGATGACATACATCATTGTGGTGTGTGGAATATTGCAGCACACATGCTCTATATGCAGGAGCCTTTGCTGATATTCTACTTATGGACTACTCATGGGTTATGTATGGCTTTGTATGTAGACTTTATGGTCTCTTTGGATCAGGAACTTGTGAATGTTTGTCCTAGCTCAAACAGCTTGGTTTATGTGATGGAATTGCTTGAAAGATGTTGGAGGCTGTGATCTTGCTGAAGAGAGTTCATGTCTCTGGTGTGGTGTGCCCATGAGCTTTGGAGAAGTATCTTGTGTGTTGAGACATGGCTGCTTAGAGACATGGGCACGATTTTCAACACAGGTGGCTTTAAAAGTGTCATGAAAGGTGCCAATCATTGTGATTGTAAAAATATGCTTGTGACTCTTTAGCGCATGAGAATGGTCAGTGGTATTGGAAGCCAAACTCTAAAGATGTTGCTGGAGAAATATGCTGCCCTTGCCACCTGTAAATAACGTTATCAGAGTGAAGCACCTGTGTGGTTCTAGACAGCTCACATGGGTTGTGAAGCAGGCGACTCTGAAGGTCACACAGCAGGAATTTGAATTCTTTAAGACTCTAGATTGTGGAATGGAAAGCATAACGGAAGTAGCCTAGCTGCATGACGGAAGAATGATAAGAATAATGTATTGCAAAGACTAATCAGCTTAATAAATGATTAAACATGTGCATTTTGCTATATTGTGGTTTGCACTGGAGTAAAAGTTGGTAGACAAGTGCTTTCTTAAAAGGATGACATACATCATTGTGGTGTGTGGAATATTGCAGCACACATGCTCTATATGCAGGAGCCTTTGCTGATATTCTACTTATGGACTACTCATGGGTTATGTATGGCTTTGTATGTAGACTTTATGGTCTCTTTGGATCAGGAACTTGTGAATGTTTGTCCTAGCTCAAACAGCTTGGTTTATGTGATGGAATTGCTTGAAAGATGTTGGAGGCTGTGATCTTGCTGAAGAGAGTTCATGTCTCTGGTGTGGTGTGCCCATGAGCTTTGGAGAAGTATCTTCTGTGTTGAGACATGGCTGCTTAGAGACATGGGCACGATTTTCAACACAGGTGGCTTTAAAAGTGTCATGAAAGGTGCCAATCATTGTGATTGTAAAAATATGCTTGTGACTCTTTAGCGCATGAGAATGGTCAGTGGTATTGGAAGCCAAACTCTAAAGATGTTGCTGGAGAAATATGCTGCCCTTGCCACCTGTAAATAATGTTATCAGAGTGAAGCACCTGTGTGGTTCTAGACAGCTCACATGGGTTGTGAAGCAGGCGACTCTGAAGGTCACACAGCAGGAATTTGAATTCTTTAAGACTCTAGATTGTGGAATGGAAAGCATAACGGAAGTAGCCTAGCTGCATGACGGAAGAATGATAAGAATAATGTATTGCAAAGACTAATCAGCTTAATAAATGATTAAACATGTGCATTTTGCTATATTGTGGTTTGCACTGGAGTAAAAGTTGGTAGACAAGTGCTTTCTTAAAAGGATGACATACATCATTGTGGTGTGTGGAATATTGCAGCACACATGCTCTATATGCAGGAGCCTTTGCTGATATTCTACTTATGGACTACTCATGGGTTATGTATGGCTTTGTATGTAGACTTTATGGTCTCTTTGGATCAGGAACTTGTGAATGTTTGTCCTAGCTCAAACAGCTTGGTTTATGTGATGGAATTGCTTGAAAGATGTTGGAGGCTGTGATCTTGCTGAAGAGAGTTCATGTCTCTGGTGTGGTGTGCCCATGAGCTTTGGAGAAGTATCTTCTGTGTTGAGACATGGCTGCTTAGAGACATGGGCACGATTTTCAACACAGGTGGCTTTAAAAGTGTCATGAAAGGTGCCAATCATTGTGATTGTAAAAATATGCTTGTGACTCTTTAGCGCATGAGAATGGTCAGTGGTATTGGAAGCCAAACTCTAAAGATGTTGCTGGAGAAATATGCTGCCCTTGCCACCTGTAAATAACGTTACCAGAGTGAAGCACCTGTGTGGTTCTAGACAGCTCACATGGGTTGTGAAGCAGGCGACTCTGAAGGTCACACAGCAGGAATTTGAATTCTTTAAGACTCTAGATTGTGGAATGGAAAGCATAACGGAAGTAGCCTAGCTGCATGACGGAAGAATGATAAGAATAATGTATTGCAAAGACTAATCAGCTTAATAAATGATTAAACATGTGCATTTTGCTATATTGTGGTTTGCACTGGAGTAAAAGTTGGTAGACAAGTGCTTTCTTAAAAGGATGACATACATCATTGTGGTGTGTGGAATATTGCAGCACACATGCTCTATATGCAGGAGCCTTTGCTGATATTCTACTTATGGACTACTCATGGGTTATGTATGGCTTTGTATGTAGACTTTATGGTCTCTTTGGATCAGGAACTTGTGAATGTTTGTCCTAGCTCAAACAGCTTGGTTTATGTGATGGAATTTCTTGAAAGATGTTGGAGGCTGTGATCTTGCTGAAGAGAGTTCATGTCTCTGGTGTGGTGTGCCCATGAGCTTTGGAGAAGTATCTTCTGTGTTGAGACATGGCTGCTTAGAGACATGGGCACGATTTTCAACACAGGTGGCTTTAAAAGTGTCATGAAAGGTGCCAATCATTGTGATTGTAAAAATATTCTTGTGACTCTTTAGCGCATGAGAATGGTCAGTGGTATTGGAAGCCAAACTCTAAAGATGTTGCTGGAGAAATATGCTGCCCTTGCCACCTGTAAATAACGTTACCAGAGTGAAGCACCTGTGTGGTTCTAGACAGCTCACATGGGTTGTGAAGCAGGCGACTCTGAAGGTCACACAGCAGGAATTTGAATTCTTTAAGACTCTAGATTGTGGAATGGAAAGCATAACGGAAGTAGCCTAGCTGCATGACGGAAGAATGATAAGAATAATGTATTGCAAAGACTAATCAGCTTAATAAATGATTAAACATGTGCATTTTGCTATATTGTGGTTTGCACTGGAGTAAAAGTTGGTAGACAAGTGCTTTCTTAAAAGGATGACATACATCATTGTGGTGTGTGGAATATTGCAGCACACATGCTCTATATGCAGGAGCCTTTGCTGATATTCTACTTATGGACTACTCATGGGTTATGTATGGCTTTGTATGTAGACTTTATGGTCTCTTTGGATCAGGAACTTGTGAATGTTTGTCCTAGCTCAAACAGCTTGGTTTATGTGATGGAATTGCTTGAAAGATGTTGGAGGCTGTGATCTTGCTGAAGAGAGTTCATGTCTCTGGTGTGGTGTGCCCATGAGCTTTGGAGAAGTATCTTCTGTGTTGAGACATGGCTGCTTAGAGACATGGGCACGATTTTCAACACAGGTGGCTTTAAAAGTGTCATGAAAGGTGCCAATCATTGTGATTGTAAAAATATGCTTGTGACTCTTTAGCGCATGAGAATGGTCAGTGGTATTGGAAGCCAAACTCTAAAGATGTTGCTGGAGAAATATGCTGCCCTTGCCACCTGTAAATAACGTTACCAGAGTGAAGCACCTGTGTGGTTCTAGACAGCTCACATGGGTTGTGAAGCAGGCGACTCTGAAGGTCACACAGCAGGAATTTGAATTCTTTAAGACTCTAGATTGTGGAATGGAAAGCATAACGGAAGTAGCCTAGCTGCATGACGGAAGAATGATAAGAATAATGTATTGCAAAGACTAATCAGCTTAATAAATGATTAAACATGTGCATTTTGCTATATTGTGGTTTGCACTGGAGTAAAAGTTAGTAGACAAGTGCTTTCTTAAAAGGATGACATACATCATTGTGGTGTGTGGAATATTGCAGCACACATGCTCTATATGCAGGAGCCTTTGCTGATATTCTACTTATGGACTACTCATGGGTTATGTATGGCTTTGTATGTAGACTTTATGGTCTCTTTGGATCAGGAACTTGTGAATGTTTGTCCTAGCTCAAACAGCTTGGTTTATGTGATGGAATTGCTTGAAAGATGTTGGAGGCTGTGATCTTGCTGAAGAGAGTTCATGTCTCTGGTGTGGTGTGCCCATGAGCTTTGGAGAAGTATCTTCTGTGTTGAGACATGGCTGCTTAGAGACATGGGCACGATTTTCAACACAGGTGGCTTTAAAAGTGTCATGAAAGGTGCCAATCATTGTGATTGTAAAAATATGCTTGTGACTCTTTAGCGCATGAGAATGGTCAGTGGTATTGGAAGCCAAACTCTAAAGATGTTGCTGGAGAAATATGCTGCCCTTGCCACCTGTAAATAACGTTATCAGAGTGAAGCACCTGTGTGGTTCTAGACAGCTCACATGGGTTGTGAAGCAGGCGACTCTGAAGGTCACACAGCAGGAATTTGAATTCTTTAAGACTCTAGATTGTGGAATGGAAAGCATAACGGAAGTAGCCTAGCTGCATGACGGAAGAATGATAAGAATAATGTATTGCAAAGACTAATCAGCTTAATAAATGATTAAACATGTGCATTTTGCTATATTGTGGTTTGCACTGGAGTAAAAGTTGGTAGACAAGTGCTTTCTTAAAAGGATGACATACATCATTGTGGTGTGTGGAATATTGCAGCACACATGCTCTATATGCAGGAGCCTTTGCTGATATTCTACTTATGGACTACTCATGGGTTATGTATGGCTTTGTATGTAGACTTTATGGTCTCTTTGGATCAGGAACTTGTGAATGTTTGTCCTAGCTCAAACAGCTTGGTTTATGTGATGGAATTTCTTGAAAGATGTTGGAGGCTGTGATCTTGCTGAAGAGAGTTCATGTCTCTGGTGTGGTGTGCCCATGAGCTTTGGAGAAGTATCTTCTGTGTTGAGACATGGCTGCTTAGAGACATGGGCACGATTTTCAACACAGGTGGCTTTAAAAGTGTCATGAAAGGTGCCAATCATTGTGATTGTAAAAATATTCTTGTGACTCTTTAGCGCATGAGAATGGTCAGTGGTATTGGAAGCCAAACTCTAAAGATGTTGCTGGAGAAATATGCTGCCCTTGCCACCTGTAAATAACGTTACCAGAGTGAAGCACCTGTGTGGTTCTAGACAGCTCACATGGGTTGTGAAGCAGGCGACTCTGAAGGTCACACAGCAGGAATTTGAATTCTTTAAGACTCTAGATTGTGGAATGGAAAGCATAACGGAAGTAGCCTAGCTGCATGACGGAAGAATGATAAGAATAATGTATTGCAAAGACTAATCAGCTTAATAAATGATTAAACATGTGCATTTTGCTATATTGTGGTTTGCACTGGAGTAAAAGTTGGTAGACAAGTGCTTTCTTAAAAGGATGACATACATCATTGTGGTGTGTGGAATATTGCAGCACACATGCTCTATATGCAGGAGCCTTTGCTGATATTCTACTTATGGACTACTCATGGGTTATGTATGGCTTTGTATGTAGACTTTATGGTCTCTTTGGATCAGGAACTTGTGAATGTTTGTCCTAGCTCAAACAGCTTGGTTTATGTGATGGAATTGCTTGAAAGATGTTGGAGGCTGTGATCTTGCTGAAGAGAGTTCATGTCTCTGGTGTGGTGTGCCCATGAGCTTTGGAGAAGTATCTTCTGTGTTGAGACATGGCTGCTTAGAGACATGGGCACGATTTTCAACACAGGTGGCTTTAAAAGTGTCATGAAAGGTGCCAATCATTGTGATTGTAAAAATATGCTTGTGACTCTTTAGCGCATGAGAATGGTCAGTGGTATTGGAAGCCAAACTCTAAAGATGTTGCTGGAGAAATATGCTGCCCTTGCCACCTGTAAATAACGTTATCAGAGTGAAGCACCTGTGTGGTTCTAGACAGCTCACATGGGTTGTGAAGCAGGCGACTCTGAAGGTCACACAGCAGGAATTTGAATTCTTTAAGACTCTAGATTGTGGAATGGAAAGCATAACGGAAGTAGCCTAGCTGCATGACGGAAGAATGATAAGAATAATGTATTGCAAAGACTAATCAGCTTAATAAATGATTAAACATGTGCATTTTGCTATATTGTGGTTTGCACTGGAGTAAAAGTTGGTAGACAAGTGCTTTCTTAAAAGGATGACATACATCATTGTGGTGTGTGGAATATTGCAGCACACATGCTCTATATGCAGGAGCCTTTGCTGATATTCTACTTATGGACTACTCATGGGTTATGTATGGCTTTGTATGTAGACTTTATGGTCTCTTTGGATCAGGAACTTGTGAATGTTTGTCCTAGCTCAAACAGCTTGGTTTATGTGATGGAATTTCTTGAAAGATGTTGGAGGCTGTGATCTTGCTGAAGAGAGTTCATGTCTCTGGTGTGGTGTGCCCATGAGCTTTGGAGAAGTATCTTCTGTGTTGAGACATGGCTGCTTAGAGACATGGGCACGATTTTCAACACAGGTGGCTTTAAAAGTGTCATGAAAGGTGCCAATCATTGTGATTGTAAAAATATTCTTGTGACTCTTTAGCGCATGAGAATGGTCAGTGGTATTGGAAGCCAAACTCTAAAGATGTTGCTGGAGAAATATGCTGCCCTTGCCACCTGTAAATAACGTTACCAGAGTGAAGCACCTGTGTGGTTCTAGACAGCTCACATGGGTTGTGAAGCAGGCGACTCTGAAGGTCACACAGCAGGAATTTGAATTCTTTAAGACTCTAGATTGTGGAATGGAAAGCATAACGGAAGTAGCCTAGCTGCATGACGGAAGAATGATAAGAATAATGTATTGCAAAGACTAATCAGCTTAATAAATGATTAAACATGTGCATTTTGCTATATTGTGGTTTGCACTGGAGTAAAAGTTGATAGACATATGGGTTCTTAAAAGAATAACAGACATAATTGAGGTTGGTGGAATATGGTAGCACACAGGGTAAACAAGTAGGAGCTTTTAATGATGTTGAATTTACCTATAAAACTCTTATATGAACAGGTGTTATGAGATGGCGACACACACATGGCGGGAGTGACAACGACTGTACAGTCACATAAACAGACACAAGGCAAGCTAAACTAAATGATACTAACAATTACACACGTATTTAATAATTGTACAACCTAACCATCATAAACCTATCTTTTAACTGAGCCGCGCTGGGGCCTCATGGGTAATTTGCCTCGGTCCAATGGGGCATTCCCCACTTACCCATGCGCCCCCGTGGCTGCGCTATTCATCTGTATTACGTTACGATAATGTACAATTATTTTAAATATGTCTGTAATTATGTGTGCCATTTAGTTTACCTTGCCCTGTGTCTGTTTATGTTACTGAAATGTTTTATTTTGTAGATTATTAAAAGAATAATCAAAAGGAGGCTGTGCCCTTAGGCTATAGGCATTTTACCAAGGCAACGGGACAACAAATCAAGTCAAAACAATTAGTTTTTCAAATTAAAGCGACACTCGTGCGTTTTTGTAAATCTACAAATTAAAAGGGAGACGGACTTGATTGTAGTCACTGGAAAACAGCTGCACACACGGTCGATATGTGAAAACTCCGCCTTTTATTTAAATTACACATAAAAGATATATAAGAACACGTCTAATGACATGGCGACACAAACATGGCGGGAGTGACAACGACTGTACAGTCACATAAACAGACACAAGGCAAGCTAAACTAAATGATACTAACAATTACACACGTATTTAATAATTGTACAACCTAACCATCATAAACCTATCTTTTAACTGAGCCGCGCTGGGGCCTCATGGGTAATTTGCCTCGGTCCAATGGGGCATTCCCCACTTACCCATGCGCCCCCGTGGCTGCGCTATTCATCTGTATTACGTTACGATAATGTACAATTATTTTAAATATGTCTGTAATTATGTGTGCCATTTAGTTTACCTTGCCCTGTGTCTGTTTATGTTACTGAAATGTTTTATTTTGTAGATTATTAAAAGAATAATCAAAAGGAGGCTGTGCCCTTAGGCTATAGGCATTTTACCAAGGCAACGGGACAACAAATCAAGTCAAAACAATTAGTTTTTCAAATTAAAGCGACACTCGTGCGTTTTTGTAAATCTACAAATTAAAAGGGAGACGGACTTGATTGTAGTCACTGGAAAACAGCTGCACACACGGTCGATATGTGAAAACTCCGCCTTTTATTTAAATTACACATAAAAGATATATAAGAACACGTCTAATGACATGGCGACACAAACATGGCGGGAGTGACAACGACTGTACAGTCACATAAACAGACACAAGGCAAGCTAAACTAAATGATACTAACAATTACACACGTATTTAATAATTGTACAACCTAACCATCATAAACCTATCTTTTAACTGAGCCGCGCTGGGGCCTCATGGGTAATTTGCCTCGGTCCAATGGGGCATTCCCCACTTACCCATGCGCCCCCGTGGCTGCGCTATTCATCTGTATTACGTTACGATAATGTACAATTATTTTAAATATGTCTGTAATTATGTGTGCCATTTAGTTTACCTTGCCTGTGTCTGTTTATGTGACTGAAAAGTTTTATTTTGTAGATTAATAAAAGAATAATCAAAAGGAGGCCGTGCCCTTAGGCTATAGGCATTTTACCAAGGCAACGGGACAACAAATCAAGACAAAACAATTCGTTTTTCAAATTAAAGCGACACTCGTGCGTTTTTGTAAATCTACAAATTAAAAGGGAGTCGGACTTGATTGTAGTCACTGGAAAACAGCTGCACACACGGTCGATATGTGAAAACTCCGCCTTTTATTTAAATTACACATAAAAGATATATAAGAACACGTCTAATGACATGGCGACACAAACATGGCGGGAGTGACAACGACTGTACAGTCACATAAACAGACACAAGGCAAGCTAAACTAAATGATACTAACAATTACACACGTATTTAATAATTGTACAACCTAACCATCATGTAAAACCTATCTTTTAACTGAGGCGCGCTGGGGCCTCTTGGGTAATTTGCCTCGGTCCAATGGGGCATTCCCCACTTACCCATGCGCCCCCGTGGCTGCGCTATTCATCTGTATTACGTTACGATAATGTACAATTATTTTAAATATGTCTGTAATTATGTGTGCCATTTAGTTTACCTTGCCTGTGTCTGTTTATGTGACTGAAAAGTTTTATTTTGTAGATTAATAAAAGAATAATCAAAAGGAGGCCGTGCCCTTAGGCTATAGGCATTTTACCAAGGCAACGGGACAACAAATCAAGACAAAACAATTCGTTTTTCAAATTAAAGCGACACTCGTGCATTTTTGTTCATTTACAAATTAAATAGTGTTAACTTTCTAACCTCTAAAGTTTGTCATTTTGATAAAGTCTGTGCCTTTGTAATGAGTTTTGACATCTACAAAACTGTTCTAAACAGGTATAGTGAGAATACATTTCACATTTTCTTCTTTTTATAGAATGACCAATGATAATTATTATCGTTTTTGAAGTATACGTGTCCTGAGGACTGTTGTAAGATGACTGGATATAATGTAATAAGAAATATAATTAGTGAACAGTATATGGACTATTCATGGGTTATTTATGGCTTTGTATGTAGACTTTATGGTCTCTTTGGATCAGGAACTTGTGAATGTTTGTCCTAGCCCAAACAGCTTGGTTTATGTGATGGAATTGCTTGAAAGATGTTGGAGGCTGTGATCTTGCTGAAGAGAGTTCATGTCTCTGGTGTGGTGTGCCCATGAGCTTTGGAGAAGTATCTTCTGTGTTGAGACATGGCTGCTTAGAGACATGGGCACGATTTTCAACACAGGTGGCTTTAAAAGTGTCATGAAAGGTGCCAATCATTGTGATTGTAAAAATATGCTTGTGACTCTTTAGCGCATGAGAATGGTCAGTGGTATTGGAAGCCAAACTCTAAAGATGTTGCTGGAGAAATATGCTGCCCTTGCCACCTGTAAATAATGTTATCAGAGTGAAGCACCTGTGTGGTTCTAGACAGCTCACATGGGTTGTGAAGCAGGCGACTCTGAAGGTCACACAGCAGGAATTTGAATTCTTTAAGACTCTAGATTGTGGAATGGAAAGCATAACGGAAGTAGCCTAGCTGCATGACGGAAGAATGATAAGAATAATGTATTGCAAAGACTAATCAGCTTAATAAATGATTAAACATGTGCATTTTGCTATATTGTGGTTTGCACTGGAGTAAAAGTTGGTAGACAAGTGCTTTCTTAAAAGGATGACATACATCATTGTGGTGTGTGGAATATTGCAGCACACATGCTCTATATGCAGGAGTCTTTGCTGATATTCTACTTATGGACTACTCATGGGTTATGTATGGCTTTGTATGTAGACTTTATGGTCTCTTTGGATCAGGAACTTGTGAATGTTTGTCCTAGCTCAAACAGCTTGGTTTATGTGATGGAATTGCTTGAAAGATGTTGGAGGCTGTGATCTTGCTGAAGAGAGTTCATGTCTCTGGTGTGGTGTGCCCATGAGCTTTGGAGAAGTATCTTCTGTGTTGAGACATGGCTGCTTAGAGACATGGGCACGATTTTCAACACAGGTGGCTTTAAAAGTGTCATGAAAGGTGCCAATCATTGTGATTGTAAAAATATGCTTGTGACTCTTTAGCGCATGAGAATGGTCAGTGGTATTGGAAGCCAAACTCTAAAGATGTTGCTGGAGAAATATGCTGCCCTTGCCACCTGTAAATAACGTTATCAGAGTGAAGCACCTGTGTGGTTCTAGACAGCTCACATGGGTTGTGAAGCAGGCGACTCTGAAGGTCACACAGCAGGAATTTGAATTCTTTAAGACTCTAGATTGTGGAATGGAAAGCATAACGGAAGTAGCCTAGCTGCATGACGGAAGAATGATAAGAATAATGTATTGCAAAGACTAATCAGCTTAATAAATGATTAAACATGTGCATTTTGCTATATTGTGGTTTGCACTGGAGTAAAAGTTGGTAGACAAGTGCTTTCTTAAAAGGATGACATACATCATTGTGGTGTGTGGAATATTGCAGCACACATGCTCTATATGCAGGAGCCTTTGCTGATATTCTACTTATGGACTACTCATGGGTTATGTATGGCTTTGTATGTAGACTTTATGGTCTCTTTGGATCAGGAACTTGTGAATGTTTGTCCTAGCTCAAACAGCTTGGTTTATGTGATGGAATTTCTTGAAAGATGTTGGAGGCTGTGATCTTGCTGAAGAGAGTTCATGTCTCTGGTGTGGTGTGCCCATGAGCTTTGGAGAAGTATCTTCTGTGTTGAGACATGGCTGCTTAGAGACATGGGCACGATTTTCAACACAGGTGGCTTTAAAAGTGTCATGAAAGGTGCCAATCATTGTGATTGTAAAAATATTCTTGTGACTCTTTAGCGCATGAGAATGGTCAGTGGTATTGGAAGCCAAACTCTAAAGATGTTGCTGGAGAAATATGCTGCCCTTGCCACCTGTAAATAACGTTACCAGAGTGAAGCACCTGTGTGGTTCTAGACAGCTCACATGGGTTGTGAAGCAGGCGACTCTGAAGGTCACACAGCAGGAATTTGAATTCTTTAAGACTCTAGATTGTGGAATGGAAAGCATAACGGAAGTAGCCTAGCTGCATGACGGAAGAATGATAAGAATAATGTATTGCAAAGACTAATCAGCTTAATAAATGATTAAACATGTGCATTTTGCTATATTGTGGTTTGCACTGGAGTAAAAGTTGATAGACATATGGGTTCTTAAAAGAATAACAGACATAATTGAGGTTGGTGGAATATGGTAGCACACAGGGTAAACAAGTAGGAGCTTTTAATGATGTTGAATTTACCTATAAAACTCTTATATGAACAGGTGTTATGAGATGGCGACACACACATGGCGGGAGTGACAACGACTGTACAGTCACATAAACAGACACAAGGCAAGCTAAACTAAATGATACTAACAATTACACACGTATTTAATAATTGTACAACCTAACCATCATAAACCTATCTTTTAACTGAGCCGCGCTGGGGCCTCATGGGTAATTTGCCTCGGTCCAATGGGGCATTCCCCACTTACCCATGCGCCCCCGTGGCTGCGCTATTCATCTGTATTACGTTACGATAATGTACAATTATTTTAAATATGTCTGTAATTATGTGTGCCATTTAGTTTACCTTGCCCTGTGTCTGTTTATGTTACTGAAATGTTTTATTTTGTAGATTATTAAAAGAATAATCAAAAGGAGGCTGTGCCCTTAGGCTATAGGCATTTTACCAAGGCAACGGGACAACAAATCAAGTCAAAACAATTAGTTTTTCAAATTAAAGCGACACTCGTGCGTTTTTGTAAATCTACAAATTAAAAGGGAGACGGACTTGATTGTAGTCACTGGAAAACAGCTGCACACACGGTCGATATGTGAAAACTCCGCCTTTTATTTAAATTACACATAAAAGATATATAAGAACACGTCTAATGACATGGCGACACAAACATGGCGGGAGTGACAACGACTGTACAGTCACATAAACAGACACAAGGCAAGCTAAACTAAATATACTAACAATTACACACGTATTTAATAATTGTACAACCTAACCATCATAAACCTATCTTTTAACTGAGCCGCGCTGGGGCCTCATGGGTAATTTGCCTCGGTCCAATGGGGCATTCCCCACTTACCCATGCGCCCCCGTGGCTGCGCTATTCATCTGTATTACGTTACGATAATGTACAATTATTTTAAATATGTCTGTAATTATGTGTGCCATTTAGTTTACCTTGCCCTGTGTCTGTTTATGTTACTGAAATGTTTTATTTTGTAGATTATTAAAAGAATAATCAAAAGGAGGCTGTGCCCTTAGGCTATAGGCATTTTACCAAGGCAACGGGACAACAAATCAAGTCAAAACAATTAGTTTTTCAAATTAAAGCGACACTCGTGCGTTTTTGTAAATCTACAAATTAAAAGGGAGACGGACTTGATTGTAGTCACTGGAAAACAGCTGCACACACGGTCGATATGTGAAAACTCCGCCTTTTATTTAAATAACACATAAAAGATATATAAGAACACGTCTAATCACATGGCGACACAAACATGGCGGGAGTGACAACGACTGTACAGTCACATAAACAGACACAAGGCAAGCTAAACTAAATGATACTAACAATTACACACGTATTTAATAATTGTACAACCTAACCATCATAAACCTATCTTTTAACTGAGCCGCGCTGGGGCCTCATGGGTAATTTGCCTCGGTCCAATGGGGCATTCCCCACTTACCCATGCGCCCCCGTGGCTGAGCTATTCATCTGTATTACGTTACGATTATGTACAATTATTTTAAATATGTCTGTAATTATGTGTGCCATTTAGTTTACCTTGCCTGTGTCTGTTTATGTGACTGAAAAGTTTTATTTTGTAGATTAATAAAAGAATAATCAAAAGGAGGCCGTGCCCTTAGGCTATAGGCATTTTACCAAGGCAACGGGACAACAAATCAAGACAAAACAATTCGTTTTTCAAATTAAAGCGACACTCGTGCGTTTTTGTAAATCTACAAATTAAAAGGGAGTCGGACTTGATTGTAGTCACTGGAAAACAGCTGCACACACGGTCGATATGTGAAAACTCCGCCTTTTATTTAAATTACACATAAAAGATATATAAGAACACGTCTAATGACATGGCGACACAAACATGGCGGGAGTGACAACGACTGTACAGTCACATAAACAGACACAAGGCAAGCTAAACTAAATGATACTAACAATTACACACGTATTTAATAATTGTACAACCTAACCATCATGTAAAACCTATCTTTTAACTGAGGCGCGCTGGGGCCTCTTGGGTAATTTGCCTCGGTCCAATGGGGCATTCCCCACTTACCCATGCGCCCCCGTGGCTGCGCTATTCATCTGTATTACGTTACGATAATGTACAATTATTTTAAATATGTCTGTAATTATGTGTGCCATTTAGTTTACCTTGCCTGTGTCTGTTTATGTGACTGAAAAGTTTTATTTTGTAGATTAATAAAAGAATAATCAAAAGGAGGCCGTGCCCTTAGGCTATAGGCATTTTACCAAGGCAACGGGACAACAAATCAAGACAAAACAATTCGTTTTTCAAATTAAAGCGACACTCGTGCATTTTTGTTCATTTACAAATTAAATAGTGTTAACTTTCTAACCTCTAAAGTTTGTCATTTTGATAAAGTCTGTGCCTTTGTAATGAGTTTTGACATCTACAAAACTGTTCTAAACAGGTATAGTGAGAATACATTTCACATTTTCTTCTTTTTATAGAATGACCAATGATAATTATTATCGTTTTTGAAGTATACGTGTCCTGAGGACTGTTGTAAGATGACTGGATATAATGTAATAAGAAATATAATTAGTGAACAGTATATGGACTATTCATGGGTTATTTATGGCTTTGTATGTAGACTTTATGGTCTCTTTGGATCAGGAACTTGTGAATGTTTGTCCTAGCCCAAACAGCTTGGTTTATGTGATGGAATTGCTTGAAAGATGTTGGAGGCTGTGATCTTGCTGAAGAGAGTTCATGTCTCTGGTGTGGTGTGCCCATGAGCTTTGGAGAAGTATCTTCTGTGTTGAGACATGGCTGCTTAGAGACATGGGCACGATTTTCAACACAGGTGGCTTTAAAAGTGTCATGAAAGGTGCCAATCATTGTGATTGTAAAAATATGCTTGTGACTCTTTAGCGCATGAGAATGGTCAGTGGTATTGGAAGCCAAACTCTAAAGATGTTGCTGGAGAAATATGCTGCCCTTGCCACCTGTAAATAATGTTATCAGAGTGAAGCACCTGTGTGGTTCTAGACAGCTCACATGGGTTGTGAAGCAGGCGACTCTGAAGGTCACACAGCAGGAATTTGAATTATTTAAGACTCTAGATTGTGGAATGGAAAGCATAACGGAAGTAGCCTAGCTGCATGACGGAAGAATGATAAGAATAATGTATTGCAAAGACTAATCAGCTTAATAAATGATTAAACATGTGCATTTTGCTATATTGTGGTTTGCACTGGAGTAAAAGTTGGTAGACAAGTGCTTTCTTAAAAGGATGACATACATCATTGTGGTGTGTGGAATATTGCAGCACACATGCTCTATATGCAGGAGCCTTTGCTGATATTCTACTTATGGACTACTCATGGGTTATGTATGGCTTTGTATGTAGACTTTATGGTCTCTTTGGATCAGGAACTTGTGAATGTTTGTCCTAGCTCAAACAGCTTGGTTTATGTGATGGAATTGCTTGAAAGATGTTGGAGGCTGTGATCTTGCTGAAGAGAGTTCATGTCTCTGGTGTGGTGTGCCCATGAGCTTTGGAGAAGTATCTTCTGTGTTGAGACATGGCTGCTTAGAGACATGGGCACGATTTTCAACACAGGTGGCTTTAAAAGTGTCATGAAAGGTGCCAATCATTGTGATTGTAAAAATATGCTTGTGACTCTTTAGCGCATGAGAATGGTCAGTGGTATTGGAAGCCAAACTCTAAAGATGTTGCTGGAGAAATATGCTGCCCTTGCCACCTGTAAATAACGTTATCAGAGTGAAGCACCTGTGTGGTTCTAGACAGCTCACATGGGTTGTGAAGCAGGCGACTCTGAAGGTCACACAGCAGGAATTTGAATTCTTTAAGACTCTAGATTGTGGAATGGAAAGCATAACGGAAGTAGCCTAGCTGCATGACGGAAGAATGATAAGAATAATGTATTGCAAAGACTAATCAGCTTAATAAATGATTAAACATGTGCATTTTGCTATATTGTGGTTTGCACTGGAGTAAAAGTTGGTAGACAAGTGCTTTCTTAAAAGGATGACATACATCATTGTGGTGTGTGGAATATTGCAGCACACATGCTCTATATGCAGGAGCCTTTGCTGATATTCTACTTATGGACTACTCATGGGTTATGTATGGCTTTGTATGTAGACTTTATGGTCTCTTTGGATCAGGAACTTGTGAATGTTTGTCCTAGCTCAAACAGCTTGGTTTATGTGATGGAATTTCTTGAAAGATGTTGGAGGCTGTGATCTTGCTGAAGAGAGTTCATGTCTCTGGTGTGGTGTGCCCATGAGCTTTGGAGAAGTATCTTCTGTGTTGAGACATGGCTGCTTAGAGACATGGGCACGATTTTCAACACAGGTAGCTTTAAAAGTGTCATGAAAGGTGCCAATCATTGTGATTGTAAAAATATTCTTGTGACTCTTTAGCGCATGAGAATGGTCAGTGGTATTGGAAGCCAAACTCTAAAGATGTTGCTGGAGAAATATGCTGCCCTTGCCACCTGTAAATAACGTTACCAGAGTGAAGCACCTGTGTGGTTCTAGACAGCTCACATGGGTTGTGAAGCAGGCGACTCTGAAGGTCACACAGCAGGAATTTGAATTCTTTAAGACTCTAGATTGTGGAATGGAAAGCATAACGGAAGTAGCCTAGCTGCATGACGGAAGAATGATAAGAATAATGTATTGCAAAGACTAATCAGCTTAATAAATGATTAAACATGTGCATTTTGCTATATTGTGGTTTGCACTGGAGTAAAAGTTGATAGACATATGGGTTCTTAAAAGAATAACAGACATAATTGAGGTTGGTGGAATATGGTAGCACACAGGGTAAACAAGTAGGAGCTTTTAATGATGTTGAATTTACCTATAAAACTCTTATATGAACAGGTGTTATGAGATGGCGACACACACATGGCGGGAGTGACAACGACTGTACAGTCACATAAACAGACACAAGGCAAGCTAAACTAAATGATACTAACAATTACACACGTATTTAATAATTGTACAACCTAACCATCATAAACCTATCTTTTAACTGAGCCGCGCTGGGGCCTCATGGGTAATTTGCCTCGGTCCAATGGGGCATTCCCCACTTACCCATGCGCCCCCGTGGCTGCGCTATTCATCTGTATTACGTTACGATAATGTACAATTATTTTAAATATGTCTGTAATTATGTGTGCCATTTAGTTTACCTTGCCCTGTGTCTGTTTATGTTACTGAAATGTTTTATTTTGTAGATTATTAAAAGAATAATCAAAAGGAGGCTGTGCCCTTAGGCTATAGGCATTTTACCAAGGCAACGGGACAACAAATCAAGTCAAAACAATTAGTTTTTCAAATTAAAGCGACACTCGTGCGTTTTTGTAAATCTACAAATTAAAAGGGAGACGGACTTGATTGTAGTCACTGGAAAACAGCTGCACACACGGTCGATATGTGAAAACTCCGCCTTTTATTTAAATTACACATAAAAGATATATAAGAACACGTCTAATGACATGGCGACACAAACATGGCGGGAGTGACAACGACTGTACAGTCACATAAACAGACACAAGGCAAGCTAAACTAAATGATACTAACAATTACACACGTATTTAATAATTGTACAACCTAACCATCATAAACCTATCTTTTAACTGAGCCGCGCTGGGGCCTCATGGGTAATTTGCCTCGGTCCAATGGGGCATTCCCCACTTACCCATGCGCCCCCGTGGCTGCGCTATTCATCTGTATTACGTTACGATAATGTACAATTATTTTAAATATGTCTGTAATTATGTGTGCCATTTAGTTTACCTTGCCTGTGTCTGTTTATGTGACTGAAAAGTTTTATTTTGTAGATTAATAAAAGAATAATCAAAAGGAGGCCGTGCCCTTAGGCTATAGGCATTTTACCAAGGCAACGGGACAACAAATCAAGACAAAACAATTCGTTTTTCAAATTAAAGCGACACTCGTGCATTTTTGTTCATTTACAAATTAAATAGTGTTAACTTTCTAACCTCTAAAGTTTGTCATTTTGATAAAGTCTGTGCCTTTGTAATGAGTTTTGACATCTACAAAACTGTTCTAAACAGGTATAGTGAGAATACATTTCACATTTTCTTCTTTTTATAGAATGACCAATGATAATTATTATCGTTTTTGAAGTATACGTGTCCTGAGGACTGTTGTAAGATGACTGGATATAATGTAATAAGAAATATAATTAGTGAACAGTATATGGACTATTCATGGGTTATTTATGGCTTTGTATGTAGACTTTATGGTCTCTTTGGATCAGGAACTTGTGAATGTTTGTCCTAGCCCAAACAGCTTGGTTTATGTGATGGAATTGCTTGAAAGATGTTGGAGGCTGTGATCTTGCTGAAGAGAGTTCATGTCTCTGGTGTGGTGTGCCCATGAGCTTTGGAGAAGTATCTTCTGTGTTGAGACATGGCTGCTTAGAGACATGGGCACGATTTTCAACACAGGTGGCTTTAAAAGTGTCATGAAAGGTGCCAATCATTGTGATTGTAAAAATATGCTTGTGACTCTTTAGCGCGTGAGAATGGTCAGTGGTATTGGAAGCCAAACTCTAAAGATGTTGCTGGAGAAATATGCTGCCCTTGCCACCTGTAAATAATGTTATCAGAGTGAAGCACCTGTGTGGTTCTAGACAGCTCACATGGGTTGTGAAGCAGGCGACTCTGAAGGTCACACAGCAGGAATTTGAATTCTTTAAGACTCTAGATTGTGGAATGGAAAGCATAACGGAAGTAGCCTAGCTGCATGACGGAAGAATGATAAGAATAATGTATTGCAAAGACTAATCAGCTTAATAAATGATTAAACATGTGCATTTTGCTATATTGTGGTTTGCACTGGAGTAAAAGTTGGTAGACAAGTGCTTTCTTAAAAGGATGACATACATCATTGTGGTGTGTGGAATATTGCAGCACACATGCTCTATATGCAGGAGCCTTTGCTGATATTCTACTTATGGACTACTCATGGGTTATGTATGGCTTTGTATGTAGACTTTATGGTCTCTTTGGATCAGGAACTTGTGAATGTTTGTCCTAGCTCAAACAGCTTGGTTTATGTGATGGAATTGCTTGAAAGATGTTGGAGGCTGTGATCTTGCTGAAGAGAGTTCATGTCTCTGGTGTGGTGTGCCCATGAGCTTTGGAGAAGTATCTTCTGTGTTGAGACATGGCTGCTTAGAGACATGGGCACGATTTTCAACACAGGTGGCTTTAAAAGTGTCATGAAAGGTGCCAATCATTGTGATTGTAAAAATATGCTTGTGACTCTTTAGCGCATGAGAATGGTCAGTGGTATTGGAAGCCAAACTCTAAAGATGTTGCTGGAGAAATATGCTGCCCTTGCCACCTGTAAATAACGTTATCAGAGTGAAGCACCTGTGTGGTTCTAGACAGCTCACATGGGTTGTGAAGCAGGCGACTCTGAAGGTCACACAGCAGGAATTTGAATTCTTTAAGACTCTAGATTGTGGAATGGAAAGCATAACGGAAGTAGCCTAGCTGCATGACGGAAGAATGATAAGAATAATGTATTGCAAAGACTAATCAGCTTAATAAATGATTAAACATGTGCATTTTGCTATATTGTGGTTTGCACTGGAGTAAAAGTTGGTAGACAAGTGCTTTCTTAAAAGGATGACATACATCATTGTGGTGTGTGGAATATTGCAGCACACATGCTCTATATGCAGGAGCCTTTGCTGATATTCTACTTATGGACTACTCATGGGTTATGTATGGCTTTGTATGTAGACTTTATGGTCTCTTTGGATCAGGAACTTGTGAATGTTTGTCCTAGCTCAAACAGCTTGGTTTATGTGATGGAATTTCTTGAAAGATGTTGGAGGCTGTGATCTTGCTGAAGAGAGTTCATGTCTCTGGTGTGGTGTGCCCATGAGCTTTGGAGAAGTATCTTCTGTGTTGAGACATGGCTGCTTAGAGACATGGGCACGATTTTCAACACAGGTGGCTTTAAAAGTGTCATGAAAGGTGCCAATCATTGTGATTGTAAAAATATTCTTGTGACTCTTTAGCGCATGAGAATGGTCAGTGGTATTGGAAGCCAAACTCTAAAGATGTTGCTGGAGAAATATGCTGCCCTTGCCACCTGTAAATAACGTTACCAGAGTGAAGCACCTGTGTGGTTCTAGACAGCTCACATGGGTTGTGAAGCAGGCGACTCTGAAGGTCACACAGCAGGAATTTGAATTCTTTAAGACTCTAGATTGTGGAATGGAAAGCATAACGGAAGTAGCCTAGCTGCATGACGGAAGAATGATAAGAATAATGTATTGCAAAGACTAATCAGCTTAATAAATGATTAAACATGTGCATTTTGCTATATTGTGGTTTGCACTGGAGTAAAAGTTGATAGACATATGGGTTCTTAAAAGAATAACAGACATAATTGAGGTTGGTGGAATATGGTAGCACACAGGGTAAACAAGTAGGAGCTTTTAATGATGTTGAATTTACCTATAAAACTCTTATATGAACAGGTGTTATGAGATGGCGACACACACATGGCGGGAGTGACAACGACTGTACAGTCACATAAACAGACACAAGGCAAGCTAAACTAAATGATACTAACAATTACACACGTATTTAATAATTGTACAACCTAACCATCATAAACCTATCTTTTAACTGAGCCGCGCTGGGGCCTCATGGGTAATTTGCCTCGGTCCAATGGGGCATTCCCCACTTACCCATGCGCCCCCGTGGCTGCGCTATTCATCTGTATTACGTTACGATAATGTACAATTATTTTAAATATGTCTGTAATTATGTGTGCCATTTAGTTTACCTTGCCCTGTGTCTGTTTATGTTACTGAAATGTTTTATTTTGTAGATTATTAAAAGAATAATCAAAAGGAGGCTGTGCCCTTAGGCTATAGGCATTTTACCAAGGCAACGGGACAACAAATCAAGTCAAAACAATTAGTTTTTCAAATTAAAGCGACACTCGTGCGTTTTTGTAAATCTACAAATTAAAAGGGAGACGGACTTGATTGTAGTCACTGGAAAACAGCTGCACACACGGTCGATATGTGAAAACTCCGCCTTTTATTTAAATTACACATAAAAGATATATAAGAACACGTCTAATGACATGGCGACACAAACATGGCGGGAGTGACAACGACTGTACAGTCACATAAACAGACACAAGGCAAGCTAAACTAAATATACTAACAATTACACACGTATTTAATAATTGTACAACCTAACCATCATAAACCTATCTTTTAACTGAGCCGCGCTGGGGCCTCATGGGTAATTTGCCTCGGTCCAATGGGGCATTCCCCACTTACCCATGCGCCCCCGTGGCTGCGCTATTCATCTGTATTACGTTACGATAATGTACAATTATTTTAAATATGTCTGTAATTATGTGTGCCATTTAGTTTACCTTGCCCTGTGTCTGTTTATGTTACTGAAATGTTTTATTTTGTAGATTATTAAAAGAATAATCAAAAGGAGGCTGTGCCCTTAGGCTATAGGCATTTTACCAAGGCAACGGGACAACAAATCAAGTCAAAACAATTAGTTTTTCAAATTAAAGCGACACTCGTGCGTTTTTGTAAATCTACAAATTAAAAGGGAGACGGACTTGATTGTAGTAACTGGAAAACAGCTGCACACACGGTCGATATGTGAAAACTCCGCCTTTTATTTAAATAACACATAAAAGATATATAAGAACACGTCTAATCACATGGCGACACAAACATGGCGGGAGTGACAACGACTGTACAGTCACATAAACAGACACAAGGCAAGCTAAACTAAATGATACTAACAATTACACACGTATTTAATAATTGTACAACCTAACCATCATAAACCTATCTTTTAACTGAGCCGCGCTGGGGCCTCATGGGTAATTTGCCTCGGTCCAATGGGGCATTCCCCACTTACCCATGCGCCCCCGTGGCTGAGCTATTCATCTGTATTACGTTACGATTATGTACAATTATTTTAAATATGTCTGTAATTATGTGTGCCATTTAGTTTACCTTGCCTGTGTCTGTTTATGTGACTGAAAAGTTTTATTTTGTAGATTAATAAAAGAATAATCAAAAGGAGGCCGTGCCCTTAGGCTATAGGCATTTTACCAAGGCAACGGGACAACAAATCAAGACAAAACAATTCGTTTTTCAAATTAAAGCGACACTCGTGCGTTTTTGTAAATCTACAAATTAAAAGGGAGTCGGACTTGATTGTAGTCACTGGAAAACAGCTGCACACACGGTCGATATGTGAAAACTCCGCCTTTTATTTAAATTACACATAAAAGATATATAAGAACACGTCTAATGACATGGCGACACAAACATGGCGGGAGTGACAACGACTGTACAGTCACATAAACAGACACAAGGCAAGCTAAACTAAATGATACTAACAATTACACACGTATTTAATAATTGTACAACCTAACCATCATGTAAAACCTATCTTTTAACTGAGGCGCGCTGGGGCCTCTTGGGTAATTTGCCTCGGTCCAATGGGGCATTCCCCACTTACCCATGCGCCCCCGTGGCTGCGCTATTCATCTGTATTACGTTACGATAATGTACAATTATTTTAAATATGTCTGTAATTATGTGTGCCATTTAGTTTACCTTGCCTGTGTCTGTTTATGTGACTGAAAAGTTTTATTTTGTAGATTAATAAAAGAATAATCAAAAGGAGGCCGTGCCCTTAGGCTATAGGCATTTTACCAAGGCAACGGGACAACAAATCAAGACAAAACAATTCGTTTTTCAAATTAAAGCGACACTCGTGCATTTTTGTTCATTTACAAATTAAATAGTGTTAACTTTCTAACCTCTAAAGTTTGTCATTTTGATAAAGTCTGTGCCTTTGTAATGAGTTTTGACATCTACAAAACTGTTCTAAACAGGTATAGTGAGAATACATTTCACATTTTCTTCTTTTTATAGAATGACCAATGATAATTATTATCGTTTTTGAAGTATACGTGTCCTGAGGACTGTTGTAAGATGACTGGATATAATGTAATAAGAAATATAATTAGTGAACAGTATATGGACTATTCATGGGTTATTTATGGCTTTGTATGTAGACTTTATGGTCTCTTTGGATCAGGAACTTGTGAATGTTTGTCCTAGCCCAAACAGCTTGGTTTATGTGATGGAATTGCTTGAAAGATGTTGGAGGCTGTGATCTTGCTGAAGAGAGTTCATGTCTCTGGTGTGGTGTGCCCATGAGCTTTGGAGAAGTATCTTCTGTGTTGAGACATGGCTGCTTAGAGACATGGGCACGATTTTCAACACAGGTGGCTTTAAAAGTGTCATGAAAGGTGCCAATCATTGTGATTGTAAAAATATGCTTGTGACTCTTTAGCGCATGAGAATGGTCAGTGGTATTGGAAGCCAAACTCTAAAGATGTTGCTGGAGAAATATGCTGCCCTTGCCACCTGTAAATAATGTTATCAGAGTGAAGCACCTGTGTGGTTCTAGACAGCTCACATGGGTTGTGAAGCAGGCGACTCTGAAGGTCACACAGCAGGAATTTGAATTATTTAAGACTCTAGATTGTGGAATGGAAAGCATAACGGAAGTAGCCTAGCTGCATGACGGAAGAATGATAAGAATAATGTATTGCAAAGACTAATCAGCTTAATAAATGATTAAACATGTGCATTTTGCTATATTGTGGTTTGCACTGGAGTAAAAGTTGGTAGACAAGTGCTTTCTTAAAAGGATGACATACATCATTGTGGTGTGTGGAATATTGCAGCACACATGCTCTATATGCAGGAGCCTTTGCTGATATTCTACTTATGGACTACTCATGGGTTATGTATGGCTTTGTATGTAGACTTTATGGTCTCTTTGGATCAGGAACTTGTGAATGTTTGTCCTAGCTCAAACAGCTTGGTTTATGTGATGGAATTGCTTGAAAGATGTTGGAGGCTGTGATCTTGCTGAAGAGAGTTCATGTCTCTGGTGTGGTGTGCCCATGAGCTTTGGAGAAGTATCTTCTGTGTTGAGACATGGCTGCTTAGAGACATGGGCACGATTTTCAACACAGGTGGCTTTAAAAGTGTCATGAAAGGTGCCAATCATTGTGATTGTAAAAATATGCTTGTGACTCTTTAGCGCATGAGAATGGTCAGTGGTATTGGAAGCCAAACTCTAAAGATGTTGCTGGAGAAATATGCTGCCCTTGCCACCTGTAAATAACGTTATCAGAGTGAAGCACCTGTGTGGTTCTAGACAGCTCACATGGGTTGTGAAGCAGGCGACTCTGAAGGTCACACAGCAGGAATTTGAATTCTTTAAGACTCTAGATTGTGGAATGGAAAGCATAACGGAAGTAGCCTAGCTGCATGACGGAAGAATGATAAGAATAATGTATTGCAAAGACTAATCAGCTTAATAAATGATTAAACATGTGCATTTTGCTATATTGTGGTTTGCACTGGAGTAAAAGTTGGTAGACAAGTGCTTTCTTAAAAGGATGACATACATCATTGTGGTGTGTGGAATATTGCAGCACACATGCTCTATATGCAGGAGCCTTTGCTGATATTCTACTTATGGACTACTCATGGGTTATGTATGGCTTTGTATGTAGACTTTATGGTCTCTTTGGATCAGGAACTTGTGAATGTTTGTCCTAGCTCAAACAGCTTGGTTTATGTGATGGAATTTCTTGAAAGATGTTGGAGGCTGTGATCTTGCTGAAGAGAGTTCATGTCTCTGGTGTGGTGTGCCCATGAGCTTTGGAGAAGTATCTTCTGTGTTGAGACATGGCTGCTTAGAGACATGGGCACGATTTTCAACACAGGTAGCTTTAAAAGTGTCATGAAAGGTGCCAATCATTGTGATTGTAAAAATATTCTTGTGACTCTTTAGCGCATGAGAATGGTCAGTGGTATTGGAAGCCAAACTCTAAAGATGTTGCTGGAGAAATATGCTGCCCTTGCCACCTGTAAATAACGTTACCAGAGTGAAGCACCTGTGTGGTTCTAGACAGCTCACATGGGTTGTGAAGCAGGCGACTCTGAAGGTCACACAGCAGGAATTTGAATTCTTTAAGACTCTAGATTGTGGAATGGAAAGCATAACGGAAGTAGCCTAGCTGCATGACGGAAGAATGATAAGAATAATGTATTGCAAAGACTAATCAGCTTAATAAATGATTAAACATGTGCATTTTGCTATATTGTGGTTTGCACTGGAGTAAAAGTTGATAGACATATGGGTTCTTAAAAGAATAACAGACATAATTGAGGTTGGTGGAATATGGTAGCACACAGGGTAAACAAGTAGGAGCTTTTAATGATGTTGAATTTACCTATAAAACTCTTATATGAACAGGTGTTATGAGATGGCGACACACACATGGCGGGAGTGACAACGACTGTACAGTCACATAAACAGACACAAGGCAAGCTAAACTAAATGATACTAACAATTACACACGTATTTAATAATTGTACAACCTAACCATCATAAACCTATCTTTTAACTGAGCCGCGCTGGGGCCTCATGGGTAATTTGCCTCGGTCCAATGGGGCATTCCCCACTTACCCATGCGCCCCCGTGGCTGCGCTATTCATCTGTATTACGTTACGATAATGTACAATTATTTTAAATATGTCTGTAATTATGTGTGCCATTTAGTTTACCTTGCCCTGTGTCTGTTTATGTTACTGAAATGTTTTATTTTGTAGATTATTAAAAGAATAATCAAAAGGAGGCTGTGCCCTTAGGCTATAGGCATTTTACCAAGGCAACGGGACAACAAATCAAGTCAAAACAATTAGTTTTTCAAATTAAAGCGACACTCGTGCGTTTTTGTAAATCTACAAATTAAAAGGGAGACGGACTTGATTGTAGTCACTGGAAAACAGCTGCACACACGGTCGATATGTGAAAACTCCGCCTTTTATTTAAATTACACATAAAAGATATATAAGAACACGTCTAATGACATGGCGACACAAACATGGCGGGAGTGACAACGACTGTACAGTCACATAAACAGACACAAGGCAAGCTAAACTAAATGATACTAACAATTACACACGTATTTAATAATTGTACAACCTAACCATCATAAACCTATCTTTTAACTGAGCCGCGCTGGGGCCTCATGGGTAATTTGCCTCGGTCCAATGGGGCATTCCCCACTTACCCATGCGCCCCCGTGGCTGCGCTATTCATCTGTATTACGTTACGATAATGTACAATTATTTTAAATATGTCTGTAATTATGTGTGCCATTTAGTTTACCTTGCCTGTGTCTGTTTATGTGACTGAAAAGTTTTATTTTGTAGATTAATAAAAGAATAATCAAAAGGAGGCCGTGCCCTTAGGCTATAGGCATTTTACCAAGGCAACGGGACAACAAATCAAGACAAAACAATTCGTTTTTCAAATTAAAGCGACACTCGTGCATTTTTGTTCATTTACAAATTAAATAGTGTTAACTTTCTAACCTCTAAAGTTTGTCATTTTGATAAAGTCTGTGCCTTTGTAATGAGTTTTGACATCTACAAAACTGTTCTAAACAGGTATAGTGAGAATACATTTCACATTTTCTTCTTTTTATAGAATGACCAATGATAATTATTATCGTTTTTGAAGTATACGTGTCCTGAGGACTGTTGTAAGATGACTGGATATAATGTAATAAGAAATATAATTAGTGAACAGTATATGGACTATTCATGGGTTATTTATGGCTTTGTATGTAGACTTTATGGTCTCTTTGGATCAGGAACTTGTGAATGTTTGTCCTAGCCCAAACAGCTTGGTTTATGTGATGGAATTGCTTGAAAGATGTTGGAGGCTGTGATCTTGCTGAAGAGAGTTCATGTCTCTGGTGTGGTGTGCCCATGAGCTTTGGAGAAGTATCTTCTGTGTTGAGACATGGCTGCTTAGAGACATGGGCACGATTTTCAACACAGGTGGCTTTAAAAGTGTCATGAAAGGTGCCAATCATTGTGATTGTAAAAATATGCTTGTGACTCTTTAGCGCGTGAGAATGGTCAGTGGTATTGGAAGCCAAACTCTAAAGATGTTGCTGGAGAAATATGCTGCCCTTGCCACCTGTAAATAATGTTATCAGAGTGAAGCACCTGTGTGGTTCTAGACAGCTCACATGGGTTGTGAAGCAGGCGACTCTGAAGGTCACACAGCAGGAATTTGAATTCTTTAAGACTCTAGATTGTGGAATGGAAAGCATAACGGAAGTAGCCTAGCTGCATGACGGAAGAATGATAAGAATAATGTATTGCAAAGACTAATCAGCTTAATAAATGATTAAACATGTGCATTTTGCTATATTGTGGTTTGCACTGGAGTAAAAGTTGGTAGACAAGTGCTTTCTTAAAAGGATGACATACATCATTGTGGTGTGTGGAATATTGCAGCACACATGCTCTATATGCAGGAGCCTTTGCTGATATTCTACTTATGGACTACTCATGGGTTATGTATGGCTTTGTATGTAGACTTTATGGTCTCTTTGGATCAGGAACTTGTGAATGTTTGTCCTAGCTCAAACAGCTTGGTTTATGTGATGGAATTGCTTGAAAGATGTTGGAGGCTGTGATCTTGCTGAAGAGAGTTCATGTCTCTGGTGTGGTGTGCCCATGAGCTTTGGAGAAGTATCTTCTGTGTTGAGACATGGCTGCTTAGAGACATGGGCACGATTTTCAACACAGGTGGCTTTAAAAGTGTCATGAAAGGTGCCAATCATTGTGATTGTAAAAATATGCTTGTGACTCTTTAGCGCATGAGAATGGTCAGTGGTATTGGAAGCCAAACTCTAAAGATGTTGCTGGAGAAATATGCTGCCCTTGCCACCTGTAAATAACGTTATCAGAGTGAAGCACCTGTGTGGTTCTAGACAGCTCACATGGGTTGTGAAGCAGGCGACTCTGAAGGTCACACAGCAGGAATTTGAATTATTTAAGACTCTAGATTGTGGAATGGAAAGCATAACGGAAGTAGCCTAGCTGCATGACGGAAGAATGATAAGAATAATGTATTGCAAAGACTAATCAGCTTAATAAATGATTAAACATGTGCATTTTGCTATATTGTGGTTTGCACTGGAGTAAAAGTTGGTAGACAAGTGCTTTCTTAAAAGGATGACATACATCATTGTGGTGTGTGGAATATTGCAGCACACATGCTCTATATGCAGGAGCCTTTGCTGATATTCTACTTATGGACTACTCATGGGTTATGTATGGCTTTGTATGTAGACTTTATGGTCTCTTTGGATCAGGAACTTGTGAATGTTTGTCCTAGCTCAAACAGCTTGGTTTATGTGATGGAATTGCTTGAAAGATGTTGGAGGCTGTGATCTTGCTGAAGAGAGTTCATGTCTCTGGTGTGGTGTGCCCATGAGCTTTGGAGAAGTATCTTCTGTGTTGAGACATGGCTGCTTAGAGACATGGGCACGATTTTCAACACAGGTGGCTTTAAAAGTGTCATGAAAGGTGCCAATCATTGTGATTGTAAAAATATGCTTGTGACTCTTTAGCGCATGAGAATGGTCAGTGGTATTGGAAGCCAAACTCTAAAGATGTTGCTGGAGAAATATGCTGCCCTTGCCACCTGTAAATAACGTTATCAGAGTGAAGCACCTGTGTGGTTCTAGACAGCTCACATGGGTTGTGAAGCAGGCGACTCTGAAGGTCACACAGCAGGAATTTGAATTCTTTAAGACTCTAGATTGTGGAATGGAAAGCATAACGGAAGTAGCCTAGCTGCATGACGGAAGAATGATAAGAATAATGTATTGCAAAGACTAATCAGCTTAATAAATGATTAAACATGTGCATTTTGCTATATTGTGGTTTGCACTGGAGTAAAAGTTGGTAGACAAGTGCTTTCTTAAAAGGATGACATACATCATTGTGGTGTGTGGAATATTGCAGCACACATGCTCTATATGCAGGAGCCTTTGCTGATATTCTACTTATGGACTACTCATGGGTTATGTATGGCTTTGTATGTAGACTTTATGGTCTCTTTGGATCAGGAACTTGTGAATGTTTGTCCTAGCTCAAACAGCTTGGTTTATGTGATGGAATTTCTTGAAAGATGTTGGAGGCTGTGATCTTGCTGAAGAGAGTTCATGTCTCTGGTGTGGTGTGCCCATGAGCTTTGGAGAAGTATCTTCTGTGTTGAGACATGGCTGCTTAGAGACATGGGCACGATTTTCAACACAGGTAGCTTTAAAAGTGTCATGAAAGGTGCCAATCATTGTGATTGTAAAAATATTCTTGTGACTCTTTAGCGCATGAGAATGGTCAGTGGTATTGGAAGCCAAACTCTAAAGATGTTGCTGGAGAAATATGCTGCCCTTGCCACCTGTAAATAACGTTACCAGAGTGAAGCACCTGTGTGGTTCTAGACAGCTCACATGGGTTGTGAAGCAGGCGACTCTGAAGGTCACACAGCAGGAATTTGAATTCTTTAAGACTCTAGATTGTGGAATGGAAAGCATAACGGAAGTAGCCTAGCTGCATGACGGAAGAATGATAAGAATAATGTATTGCAAAGACTAATCAGCTTAATAAATGATTAAACATGTGCATTTTGCTATATTGTGGTTTGCACTGGAGTAAAAGTTGATAGACATATGGGTTCTTAAAAGAATAACAGACATAATTGAGGTTGGTGGAATATGGTAGCACACAGGGTAAACAAGTAGGAGCTTTTAATGATGTTGAATTTACCTATAAAACTCTTATATGAACAGGTGTTATGAGATGGCGACACACACATGGCGGGAGTGACAACGACTGTACAGTCACATAAACAGACACAAGGCAAGCTAAACTAAATGATACTAACAATTACACACGTATTTAATAATTGTACAACCTAACCATCATAAACCTATCTTTTAACTGAGCCGCGCTGGGGCCTCATGGGTAATTTGCCTCGGTCCAATGGGGCATTCCCCACTTACCCATGCGCCCCCGTGGCTGCGCTATTCATCTGTATTACGTTACGATAATGTACAATTATTTTAAATATGTCTGTAATTATGTGTGCCATTTAGTTTACCTTGCCCTGTGTCTGTTTATGTTACTGAAATGTTTTATTTTGTAGATTATTAAAAGAATAATCAAAAGGAGGCTGTGCCCTTAGGCTATAGGCATTTTACCAAGGCAACGGGACAACAAATCAAGTCAAAACAATTAGTTTTTCAAATTAAAGCGACACTCGTGCGTTTTTGTAAATCTACAAATTAAAAGGGAGACGGACTTGATTGTAGTCACTGGAAAACAGCTGCACACACGGTCGATATGTGAAAACTCCGCCTTTTATTTAAATTACACATAAAAGATATATAAGAACACGTCTAATGACATGGCGACACAAACATGGCGGGAGTGACAACGACTGTACAGTCACATAAACAGACACAAGGCAAGCTAAACTAAATGATACTAACAATTACACACGTATTTAATAATTGTACAACCTAACCATCATAAACCTATCTTTTAACTGAGCCGCGCTGGGGCCTCATGGGTAATTTGCCTCGGTCCAATGGGGCATTCCCCACTTACCCATGCGCCCCCGTGGCTGCGCTATTCATCTGTATTACGTTACGATAATGTACAATTATTTTAAATATGTCTGTAATTATGTGTGCCATTTAGTTTACCTTGCCTGTGTCTGTTTATGTGACTGAAAAGTTTTATTTTGTAGATTAATAAAAGAATAATCAAAAGGAGGCCGTGCCCTTAGGCTATAGGCATTTTACCAAGGCAACGGGACAACAAATCAAGACAAAACAATTCGTTTTTCAAATTAAAGCGACACTCGTGCATTTTTGTTCATTTACAAATTAAATAGTGTTAACTTTCTAACCTCTAAAGTTTGTCATTTTGATAAAGTCTGTGCCTTTGTAATGAGTTTTGACATCTACAAAACTGTTCTAAACAGGTATAGTGAGAATACATTTCACATTTTCTTCTTTTTATAGAATGACCAATGATAATTATTATCGTTTTTGAAGTATACGTGTCCTGAGGACTGTTGTAAGATGACTGGATATAATGTAATAAGAAATATAATTAGTGAACAGTATATGGACTATTCATGGGTTATTTATGGCTTTGTATGTAGACTTTATGGTCTCTTTGGATCAGGAACTTGTGAATGTTTGTCCTAGCCCAAACAGCTTGGTTTATGTGATGGAATTGCTTGAAAGATGTTGGAGGCTGTGATCTTGCTGAAGAGAGTTCATGTCTCTGGTGTGGTGTGCCCATGAGCTTTGGAGAAGTATCTTCTGTGTTGAGACATGGCTGCTTAGAGACATGGGCACGATTTTCAACACAGGTGGCTTTAAAAGTGTCATGAAAGGTGCCAATCATTGTGATTGTAAAAATATGCTTGTGACTCTTTAGCGCATGAGAATGGTCAGTGGTATTGGAAGCCAAACTCTAAAGATGTTGCTGGAGAAATATGCTGCCCTTGCCACCTGTAAATAACGTTACCAGAGTGAAGCACCTGTGTGGTTCTAGACAGCTCACATGGGTTGTGAAGCAGGCGACTCTGAAGGTCACACAGCAGGAATTTGAATTCTTTAAGACTCTAGATTGTGGAATGGAAAGCATAACGGAAGTAGCCTAGCTGCATGACGGAAGAATGATAAGAATAATGTATTGCAAAGACTAATCAGCTTAATAAATGATTAAACATGTGCATTTTGCTATATTGTGGTTTGCACTGGAGTAAAAGTTGGTAGACAAGTGCTTTCTTAAAAGGATGACATACATCATTGTGGTGTGTGGAATATTGCAGCACACATGCTCTATATGCAGGAGCCTTTGCTGATATTCTACTTATGGACTACTCATGGGTTATGTATGGCTTTGTATGTAGACTTTATGGTCTCTTTGGATCAGGAACTTGTGAATGTTTGTCCTAGCTCAAACAGCTTGGTTTATGTGATGGAATTGCTTGAAAGATGTTGGAGGCTGTGATCTTGCTGAAGAGAGTTCATGTCTCTGGTGTGGTGTGCCCATGAGCTTTGGAGAAGTATCTTCTGTGTTGAGACATGGCTGCTTAGAGACATGGGCACGATTTTCAACACAGGTGGCTTTAAAAGTGTCATGAAAGGTGCCAATCATTGTGATTGTAAAAATATGCTTGTGACTCTTTAGCGCATGAGAATGGTCAGTGGTATTGGAAGCCAAACTCTAAAGATGTTGCTGGAGAAATATGCTGCCCTTGCCACCTGTAAATAATGTTATCAGAGTGAAGCACCTGTGTGGTTCTAGACAGCTCACATGGGTTGTGAAGCAGGCGACTCTGAAGGTCACACAGCAGGAATTTGAATTCTTTAAGACTCTAGATTGTGGAATGGAAAGCATAACGGAAGTAGCCTAGCTGCATGACGGAAGAATGATAAGAATAATGTATTGCAAAGACTAATCAGCTTAATAAATGATTAAACATGTGCATTTTGCTATATTGTGGTTTGCACTGGAGTAAAAGTTGGTAGACAAGTGCTTTCTTAAAAGGATGACATACATCATTGTGGTGTGTGGAATATTGCAGCACACATGCTCTATATGCAGGAGCCTTTGCTGATATTCTACTTATGGACTACTCATGGGTTATGTATGGCTTTGTATGTAGACTTTATGGTCTCTTTGGATCAGGAACTTGTGAATGTTTGTCCTAGCTCAAACAGCTTGGTTTATGTGATGGAATTGCTTGAAAGATGTTGGAGGCTGTGATCTTGCTGAAGAGAGTTCATGTCTCTGGTGTGGTGTGCCCATGAGCTTTGGAGAAGTATCTTCTGTGTTGAGACATGGCTGCTTAGAGACATGGGCACGATTTTCAACACAGGTGGCTTTAAAAGTGTCATGAAAGGTGCCAATCATTGTGATTGTAAAAATATGCTTGTGACTCTTTAGCGCATGAGAATGGTCAGTGGTATTGGAAGCCAAACTCTAAAGATGTTGCTGGAGAAATATGCTGCCCTTGCCACCTGTAAATAATGTTATCAGAGTGAAGCACCTGTGTGGTTCTAGACAGCTCACATGGGTTGTGAAGCAGGCGACTCTGAAGGTCACACAGCAGGAATTTGAATTCTTTAAGACTCTAGATTGTGGAATGGAAAGCATAACGGAAGTAGCCTAGCTGCATGACGGAAGAATGATAAGAATAATGTATTGCAAAGACTAATCAGCTTAATAAATGATTAAACATGTGCATTTTGCTATATTGTGGTTTGCACTGGAGTAAAAGTTGGTAGACAAGTGCTTTCTTAAAAGGATGACATACATCATTGTGGTGTGTGGAATATTGCAGCACACATGCTCTATATGCAGGAGCCTTTGCTGATATTCTACTTATGGACTACTCATGGGTTATGTATGGCTTTGTATGTAGACTTTATGGTCTCTTTGGATCAGGAACTTGTGAATGTTTGTCCTAGCTCAAACAGCTTGGTTTATGTGATGGAATTGCTTGAAAGATGTTGGAGGCTGTGATCTTGCTGAAGAGAGTTCATGTCTCTGGTGTGGTGTGCCCATGAGCTTTGGAGAAGTATCTTCTGTGTTGAGACATGGCTGCTTAGAGACATGGGCACGATTTTCAACACAGGTGGCTTTAAAAGTGTCATGAAAGGTGCCAATCATTGTGATTGTAAAAATATGCTTGTGACTCTTTAGCGCATGAGAATGGTCAGTGGTATTGGAAGCCAAACTCTAAAGATGTTGCTGGAGAAATATGCTGCCCTTGCCACCTGTAAATAATGTTATCAGAGTGAAGCACCTGTGTGGTTCTAGACAGCTCACATGGGTTGTGAAGCAGGCGACTCTGAAGGTCACACAGCAGGAATTTGAATTCTTTAAGACTCTAGATTGTGGAATGGAAAGCATAACGGAAGTAGCCTAGCTGCATGACGGAAGAATGATAAGAATAATGTATTGCAAAGACTAATCAGCTTAATAAATGATTAAACATGTGCATTTTGCTATATTGTGGTTTGCACTGGAGTAAAAGTTGGTAGACAAGTGCTTTCTTAAAAGGATGACATACATCATTGTGGTGTGTGGAATATTGCAGCACACATGCTCTATATGCAGGAGCCTTTGCTGATATTCTACTTATGGACTACTCATGGGTTATGTATGGCTTTGTATGTAGACTTTATGGTCTCTTTGGATCAGGAACTTGTGAATGTTTGTCCTAGCTCAAACAGCTTGGTTTATGTGATGGAATTGCTTGAAAGATGTTGGAGGCTGTGATCTTGCTGAAGAGAGTTCATGTCTCTGGTGTGGTGTGCCCATGAGCTTTGGAGAAGTATCTTCTGTGTTGAGACATGGCTGCTTAGAGACATGGGCACGATTTTCAACACAGGTGGCTTTAAAAGTGTCATGAAAGGTGCCAATCATTGTGATTGTAAAAATATGCTTGTGACTCTTTAGCGCATGAGAATGGTCAGTGGTATTGGAAGCCAAACTCTAAAGATGTTGCTGGAGAAATATGCTGCCCTTGCCACCTGTAAATAATGTTATCAGAGTGAAGCACCTGTGTGGTTCTAGACAGCTCACATGGGTTGTGAAGCAGGCGACTCTGAAGGTCACACAGCAGGAATTTGAATTCTTTAAGACTCTAGATTGTGGAATGGAAAGCATAACGGAAGTAGCCTAGCTGCATGACGGAAGAATGATAAGAATAATGTATTGCAAAGACTAATCAGCTTAATAAATGATTAAACATGTGCATTTTGCTATATTGTGGTTTGCACTGGAGTAAAAGTTGATAGACATATGGGTTCTTAAAAGAATAACAGACATAATTGAGGTTGGTGGAATATGGTAGCACACAGGGTAAACAAGTAGGAGCTTTTAATGATGTTGAATTTACCCATAAAACTCTTATATGAACAGGTGTTATGAGATGGCGACACACACATGGCGGGAGTGACAACGACTGTACAGTCACATAAACAGACACAAGGCAAGCTAAACTAAATGATACTAACAATTACACACGTATTTAATAATTGTACAACCTAACCATCATAAACCTATCTTTTAACTGAGCCGCGCTGGGGCCTCATGGGTAATTTGCCTCGGTCCAATGGGGCATTCCCCACTTACCCATGCGCCCCCGTGGCTGCGCTATTCATCTGTATTACGTTACGATAATGTACAATTATTTTAAATATGTCTGTAATTATGTGTGCCATTTAGTTTACCTTGCCCTGTGTCTGTTTATGTTACTGAAATGTTTTATTTTGTAGATTATTAAAAGAATAATCAAAAGGAGGCTGTGCCCTTAGGCTATAGGCATTTTACCAAGGCAACGGGACAACAAATCAAGTCAAAACAATTAGTTTTTCAAATTAAAGCGACACTCGTGCGTTTTTGTAAATCTACAAATTAAAAGGGAGACGGACTTGATTGTAGTCACTGGAAAACAGCTGCACACACGGTCGATATGTGAAAACTCCGCCTTTTATTTATATTACACATAAAAGATATATAAGAATACGTCTAATGACATGGCGACACAAACATGGCGGGAGTGACAACGATTGTACAGTCACATAAACAGACACAAAGCAAGCTAAACTAAATGATACTAACAATTACACACGTATTTAATAATTGTACAACCTAACCATCATAAACCTATCTTTTAACTGAGCCGCGCTGGGGCCTCTTGGGTAATTTGCCTCGGTCCAATGGGGCATTCCCCACTTACCCATGCGCCCCCGTGGCTGCGCTATTCATCTGTATTACGTTACGATAATGTACAATTATTTTAAATATGTCTGTAATTATGTGTGCCATTTAGTTTACCTTGCCTGTGTCTGTTTATGTGACTGAAAAGTTTTATTTTGTAGATTAATAAAAGAATAATCAAAAGGAGGCCGTGCCCTTAGGCTATAGGCATTTTACCAAGGCAACGGGACAACAAATCAAGACAAAACAATTCGTTTTTCAAATTAAAGCGACACTCGTGCATTTTTGTTCATTTACAAATTAAATAGTGTTAACTTTCTAACCTCTAAAGTTTGTCATTTTGATAAAGTCTGTGCCTTTGTAATGAGTTTTGACATCTACAAAACTGTTCTAAACAGGTATAGTGAGAATACATTTCACATTTTCTTCTTTTTATAGAATGATCAATGATAATTATTATCGTTTTTGAAGTATACGTGTCCTGAGGACTGTTGTAAGATGACTGGATATAATGTAATAAGAAATATAATTAGTGAACAGTATATGGACTATTCATGGGTTATTTATGGCTTTGTATGTAGACTTTATGGTCTCTTTGGATCAGGAACTTGTGAATGTTTGTCCTAGCCCAAACAGCTTGGTTTATGTGATGGAATTGCTTGAAAGATGTTGGAGGCTGTGATCTTGCTGAAGAGAGTTCATGTCTCTGGTGTGGTGTGCCCATGAGCTTTGGAGAAGTATCTTCTGTGTTGAGACATGGCTGCTTAGAGACATGGGCACGATTTTCAACACAGGTGGCTTTAAAAGTGTCATGAAAGGTGCCAATCATTGTGATTGTAAAAATATGCTTGTGACTCTTTAGCGCATGAGAATGGTCAGTGGTATTGGAAGCCAAACTCTAAAGATGTTGCTGGAGAAATATGCTGCCCTTGCCACCTGTAAATAATGTTATCAGAGTGAAGCACCTGTGTGGTTCTAGACAGCTCACATGGGTTGTGAAGCAGGCGACTCTGAAGGTCACACAGCAGGAATTTGAATTCTTTAAGACTCTAGATTGTGGAATGGAAAGCATAACGGAAGTAGCCTAGCTGCATGACGGAAGAATGATAAGAATAATGTATTGCAAAGACTAATCTGCTTAATAAATGATTAAACATGTGCATTTTGCTATATTGTGGTTTGCACTGGAGTAAAAGTTGGTAGACAAGTGCTTTCTTAAAAGGATGACATACATCATTGTGGTGTGTGGAATATTGCAGCACACATGCTCTATATGCAGGAGCCTTTGCTGATATTCTACTTATGGACTACTCATGGGTTATGTATGGCTTTGTATGTAGACTTTATGGTCTCTTTGGATCAGGAACTTGTGAATGTTTGTCCTAGCTCAAACAGCTTGGTTTATGTGATGGAATTGCTTGAAAGATGTTGGAGGCTGTGATCTTGCTGAAGAGAGTTCATGTCTCTGGTGTGGTGTGCCCATGAGCTTTGGAGAAGTATCTTCTGTGTTGAGACATGGCTGCTTAGAGACATGGGCACGATTTTCAACACAGGTGGCTTTAAAAGTGTCATGAAAGGTGCCAATCATTGTGATTGTAAAAATATGCTTGTGACTCTTTAGCGCATGAGAATGGTCAGTGGTATTGGAAGCCAAACTCTAAAGATGTTGCTGGAGAAATATGCTGCCCTTGCCACCTGTAAATAATGTTATCAGAGTGAAGCACCTGTGTGGTTCTAGACAGCTCACATGGGTTGTGAAGCAGGCGACTCTGAAGGTCACACAGCAGGAATTTGAATTCTTTAAGACTCTAGATTGTGGAATGGAAAGCATAACGGAAGTAGCCTAGCTGCATGACGGAAGAATGATAAGAATAATGTATTGCAAAGACTAATCAGCTTAATAAATGATTAAACATGTGCATTTTGCTATATTGTGGTTTGCACTGGAGTAAAAGTTGGTAGACAAGTGCTTTCTTAAAAGGATGACATACATCATTGTGGTGTGTGGAATATTGCAGCACACATGCTCTATATGCAGGAGCCTTTGCTGATATTCTACTTATGGACTACTCATGGGTTATGTATGGCTTTGTATGTAGACTTTATGGTCTCTTTGGATCAGGAACTTGTGAATGTTTGTCCTAGCTCAAACAGCTTGGTTTATGTGATGGAATTGCTTGAAAGATGTTGGAGGCTGTGATCTTGCTGAAGAGAGTTCATGTCTCTGGTGTGGTGTGCCCATGAGCTTTGGAGAAGTATCTTCTGTGTTGAGACATGGCTGCTTAGAGACATGGGCACGATTTTCAACACAGGTGGCTTTAAAAGTGTCATGAAAGGTGCCAATCATTGTGATTGTAAAAATATGCTTGTGACTCTTTAGCGCATGAGAATGGTCAGTGGTATTGGAAGCCAAACTCTAAAGATGTTGCTGGAGAAATATGCTGCCCTTGCCACCTGTAAATAATGTTATCAGAGTGAAGCACCTGTGTGGTTCTAGACAGCTCACATGGGTTGTGAAGCAGGCGACTCTGAAGGTCACACAGCAGGAATTTGAATTCTTTAAGACTCTAGATTGTGGAATGGAAAGCATAACGGAAGTAGCCTAGCTGCATGACGGAAGAATGATAAGAATAATGTATTGCAAAGACTAATCAGCTTAATAAATGATTAAACATGTGCATTTTGCTATATTGTGGTTTGCACTGGAGTAAAAGTTGATAGACATATGGGTTCTTAAAAGAATAACAGACATAATTGAGGTTGGTGGAATATGGTAGCACACAGGGTAAACAAGTAGGAGCTTTTAATGATGTTGAATTTACCCATAAAACTCTTATATGAACCGGTGTTATGAGATGGCGACACACACATGGCGGGAGTGACAACGACTGTACAGTCACATAAACAGACACAAGGCAAGCTAAACTAAATGATACTAACAATTACACACGTATTTAATAATTGTACAACCTAACCATCATAAACCTATCTTTTAACTGAGCCGCGCTGGGGCCTCATGGGTAATTTGCCTCGGTCCAATGGGGCATTCCCCACTTACCCATGCGCCCCCGTGGCTGCGCTATTCATCTGTATTACGTTACGATAATGTACAATTATTTTAAATATGTCTGTAATTATGTGTGCCATTTAGTTTACCTTGCCCTGTGTCTGTTTATGTTACTGAAATGTTTTATTTTGTAGATTATTAAAAGAATAATCAAAAGGAGGCTGTGCCCTTAGGCTATAGGCATTTTACCAAGGCAACGGGACAACAAATCAAGTCAAAACAATTAGTTTTTCAAATTAAAGCGACACTCGTGCGTTTTTGTAAATCTACAAATTAAAAGGGAGACGGACTTGATTGTAGTCACTGGAAAACAGCTGCACACACGGTCGATATGTGAAAACTCCGCCTTTTATTTAAATTACACATAAAAGATATATAAGAATACGTCTAATGACATGGCGACACAAACATGGCGGGAGTGACAACGATTGTACAGTCACATAAACAGACACAAGGCAAGCTAAACTAAATGATACTAACAATTACACACGTATTTAATAATTGTACAACCTAACCATCATAAACCTATCTTTTAACTGAGCCGCGCTGGGGCCTCTTGGGTAATTTGCCTCGGTCCAATGGGGCATTCCCCACTTACCCATGCGCCCCCGTGGCTGCGCTATTCATCTGTATTACGTTACGATAATGTACAATTATTTTAAATATGTCTGTAATTATGTGTGCCATTTAGTTTACCTTGCCTGTGTCTGTTTATGTGACTGAAAAGTTTTATTTTGTAGATTAATAAAAGAATAATCAAAAGGAGGCCGTGCCCTTAGGCTATAGGCATTTTACCAAGGCAACGGGACAACAAATCAAGACAAAACAATTCGTTTTTCAAATTAAAGCGACACTCGTGCATTTTTGTTCATTTACAAATTAAATAGTGTTAACTTTCTAACCTCTAAAGTTTGTCATTTTGATAAAGTCTGTGCCTTTGTAATGAGTTTTGACATCTACAAAACTGTTCTAAACAGGTATAGTGAGAATACATTTCACATTTTCTTCTTTTTATAGAATGATCAATGATAATTATTATCGTTTTTGAAGTATACGTGTCCTGAGGACTGTTGTAAGATGACTGGATATAATGTAATAAGAAATATAATTAGTGAACAGTATATGGACTATTCATGGGTTATTTATGGCTTTGTATGTAGACTTTATGGTCTCTTTGGATCAGGAACTTGTGAATGTTTGTTCTAGCCCAAACAGCTTGGTTTATGTGATGGAATTGCTTGAAAGATGTTGGAGGCTGTGATCTTGCTGAAGAGAGTTCATGTCTCTGGTGTGGTGTGCCCATGAGCTTTGGAGAAGTATCTTCTGTGTTGAGACATGGCTGCTTAGAGACATGGGCACAATTTTCAACACAGGTGGCTTTAAAAGTGTCATGAAAGGTGCCAATCATTGTGATTGTAAAAATATGCTTGTGACTCTTTAGCGCATGAGAATGGTCAGTGGTATTGGAAGCCAAACTCTAAAGATGTTGCTGGAGAAATATGCTGCCCTTGCCACCTGTAAATAATGTTATCAGAGTGAAGCACCTGTGTGGTTCTAGACAGCTCACATGGGTTGTGAAGCAGGCGACTCTGAAGGTCACACAGCAGGAATTTGAATTCTTTAAGACTCTAGATTGTGGAATGGAAAGCATAACGGAAGTAGCCTAGCTGCATGACGGAAGAATGATAAGAATAATGTATTGCAAAGACTAATCAGCTTAATAAATGATTAAACATGTGCATTTTGCTATATTGTGGTTTGCACTGGAGTAAAAGTTGGTAGACAAGTGCTTTCTTAAAAGGATGACATACATCATTGTGGTGTGTGGAATATTGCAGCACACATGCTCTATATGCAGGAGCCTTTGCTGATATTCTACTTATGGACTACTCATGGGTTATGTATGGCTTTGTATGTAGACTTTATGGTCTCTTTGGATCAGGAACTTGTGAATGTTTGTCCTAGCTCAAACAGCTTGGTTTATGTGATGGAATTGCTTGAAAGATGTTGGAGGCTGTGATCTTGCTGAAGAGAGTTCATGTCTCTGGTGTGGTGTGCCCATGAGCTTTGGAGAAGTATCTTCTGTGTTGAGACATGGCTGCTTAGAGACATGGGCACGATTTTCAACACAGGTGGCTTTAAAAGTGTCATGAAAGGTGCCAATCATTGTGATTGTAAAAATATGCTTGTGACTCTTTAGCGCATGAGAATGGTCAGTGGTATTGGAAGCCAAACTCTAAAGATGTTGCTGGAGAAATATGCTGCCCTTGCCACCTGTAAATAATGTTATCAGAGTGAAGCACCTGTGTGGTTCTAGACAGCTCACATGGGTTGTGAAGCAGGCGACTCTGAAGGTCACACAGCAGGAATTTGAATTCTTTAAGACTCTAGATTGTGGAATGGAAAGCATAACGGAAGTAGCCTAGCTGCATGACGGAAGAATGATAAGAATAATGTATTGCAAAGACTAATCAGCTTAATAAATGATTAAACATGTGCATTTTGCTATATTGTGGTTTGCACTGGAGTAAAAGTTGGTAGACAAGTGCTTTCTTAAAAGGATGACATACATCATTGTGGTGTGTGGAATATTGCAGCACACATGCTCTATATGCAGGAGCCTTTGCTGATATTCTACTTATGGACTACTCATGGGTTATGTATGGCTTTGTATGTAGACTTTATGGTCTCTTTGGATCAGGAACTTGTGAATGTTTGTCCTAGCTCAAACAGCTTGGTTTATGTGATGGAATTGCTTGAAAGATGTTGGAGGCTGTGATCTTGCTGAAGAGAGTTCATGTCTCTGGTGTGGTGTGCCCATGAGCTTTGGAGAAGTATCTTCTGTGTTGAGACATGGCTGCTTAGAGACATGGGCACGATTTTCAACACAGGTGGCTTTAAAAGTGTCATGAAAGGTGCCAATCATTGTGATTGTAAAAATATGCTTGTGACTCTTTAGCGCATGAGAATGGTCAGTGGTATTGGAAGCCAAACTCTAAAGATGTTGCTGGAGAAATATGCTGCCCTTGCCACCTGTAAATAATGTTATCAGAGTGAAGCACCTGTGTGGTTCTAGACAGCTCACATGGGTTGTGAAGCAGGCGACTCTGAAGGTCACACAGCAGGAATTTGAATTCTTTAAGACTCTAGATTGTGGAATGGAAAGCATAACGGAAGTAGCCTAGCTGCATGACGGAAGAATGATAAGAATAATGTATTGCAAAGACTAATCAGCTTAATAAATGATTAAACATGTGCATTTTGCTATATTGTGGTTTGCACTGGAGTAAAAGTTGGTAGACAAGTGCTTTCTTAAAAGGATGACATACATCATTGTGGTGTGTGGAATATTGCAGCACACATGCTCTATATGCAGGAGCCTTTGCTGATATTCTACTTATGGACTACTCATGGGTTATGTATGGCTTTGTATGTAGACTTTATGGTCTCTTTGGATCAGGAACTTGTGAATGTTTGTCCTAGCTCAAACAGCTTGGTTTATGTGATGGAATTGCTTGAAAGATGTTGGAGGCTGTGATCTTGCTGAAGAGAGTTCATGTCTCTGGTGTGGTGTGCCCATGAGCTTTGGAGAAGTATCTTCTGTGTTGAGACATGGCTGCTTAGAGACATGGGCACGATTTTCAATACAGGTGGCTTTAAAAGTGTCATGAAAGGTGCCAATCATTGTGATTGTAAAAATATGCTTGTGACTCTTTAGCGCATGAGAATGGTCAGTGGTATTGGAAGCCAAACTCTAAAGATGTTGCTGGAGAAATATGCTGCCCTTGCCACCTGTAAATAACGTTATCAGAGTGAAGCACCTGTGTGGTTCTAGACAGCTCACATGGGTTGTGAAGCAGGCGACTCTGAAGGTCACACAGCAGGAATTTGAATTCTTTAAGACTCTAGATTGTGGAATGGAAAGCATAACGGAAGTAGCCTAGCTGCATGACGGAAGAATGATAAGAATAATGTATTGCAAAGACTAATCAGCTTAATAAATGATTAAACATGTGCATTTTGCTATATTGTGGTTTGCACTGGAGTAAAAGTTGGTAGACAAGTGCTTTCTTAAAAGGATGACATACATCATTGTGGTGTGTGGAATATTGCAGCACACATGCTCTATATGCAGGAGCCTTTGCTGATATTCTACTTATGGACTACTCATGGGTTATGTATGGCTTTGTATGTAGACTTTATGGTCTCTTTGGATCAGGAACTTGTGAATGTTTGTCCTAGCTCAAACAGCTTGGTTTATGTGATGGAATTGCTTGAAAGATGTTGGAGGCTGTGATCTTGCTGAAGAGAGTTCATGTCTCTGGTGTGGTGTGCCCATGAGCTTTGGAGAAGTATCTTCTGTGTTGAGACATGGCTGCTTAGAGACATGGGCACGATTTTCAACACAGGTGGCTTTAAAAGTGTCATGAAAGGTGCCAATCATTGTGATTGTAAAAATATTCTTGTGACTCTTTAGCGCATGAGAATGGTCAGTGGTATTGGAAGCCAAACTCTAAAGATGTTGCTGGAGAAATATGCTGCCCTTGCCACCTGTAAATAACGTTACCAGAGTGAAGCACCTGTGTGGTTCTAGACAGCTCACATGGGTTGTGAAGCAGGCGACTCTGAAGGTCACACAGCAGGAATTTGAATTCTTTAAGACTCTAGATTGTGGAATGGAAAGCATAACGGAAGTAGCCTAGCTGCATGACGGAAGAATGATAAGAATAATGTATTGCAAAGACTAATCAGCTTAATAAATGATTAAACATGTGCATTTTGCTATATTGTGGTTTGCACTGGAGTAAAAGTTGGTAGACAAGTGCTTTCTTAAAAGGATGACATACATCATTGTGGTGTGTGGAATATTGCAGCACACATGCTCTATATGCAGGAGCCTTTGCTGATATTCTACTTATGGACTACTCATGGGTTATGTATGGCTTTGTATGTAGACTTTATGGTCTCTTTGGATCAGGAACTTGTGAATGTTTGTCCTAGCTCAAACAGCTTGGTTTATGTGATGGAATTGCTTGAAAGATGTTGGAGGCTGTGATCTTGCTGAAGAGAGTTCATGTCTCTGGTGTGGTGTGCCCATGAGCTTTGGAGAAGTATCTTCTGTGTTGAGACATGGCTGCTTAGAGACATGGGCACGATTTTCAACACAGGTGGCTTTAAAAGTGTCATGAAAGGTGCCAATCATTGTGATTGTAAAAATATGCTTGTGACTCTTTAGCGCATGAGAATGGTCAGTGGTATTGGAAGCCAAACTCTAAAGATGTTGCTGGAGAAATATGCTGCCCTTGCCACCTGTAAATAATGTTATCAGAGTGAAGCACCTGTGTGGTTCTAGACAGCTCACATGGGTTGTGAAGCAGGCGACTCTGAAGGTCACACAGCAGGAATTTGAATTCTTTAAGACTCTAGATTGTGGAATGGAAAGCATAACGGAAGTAGCCTAGCTGCATGACGGAAGAATGATAAGAATAATGTATTGCAAAGACTAATCAGCTTAATAAATGATTAAACATGTGCATTTTGCTATATTGTGGTTTGCACTGGAGTAAAAGTTGGTAGACAAGTGCTTTCTTAAAAGGATGACATACATCATTGTGGTGTGTGGAATATTGCAGCACACATGCTCTATATGCAGGAGCCTTTGCTGATATTCTACTTATGGACTACTCATGGGTTATGTATGGCTTTGTATGTAGACTTTATGGTCTCTTTGGATCAGGAACTTGTGAATGTTTGTCCTAGCTCAAACAGCTTGGTTTATGTGATGGAATTGCTTGAAAGATGTTGGAGGCTGTGATCTTGCTGAAGAGAGTTCATGTCTCTGGTGTGGTGTGCCCATGAGCTTTGGAGAAGTATCTTCTGTGTTGAGACATGGCTGCTTAGAGACATGGGCACGATTTTCAACACAGGTGGCTTTAAAAGTGTCATGAAAGGTGCCAATCATTGTGATTGTAAAAATATGCTTGTGACTCTTTAGCGCATGAGAATGGTCAGTGGTATTGGAAGCCAAACTCTAAAGATGTTGCTGGAGAAATATGCTGCCCTTGCCACCTGTAAATAATGTTATCAGAGTGAAGCACCTGTGTGGTTCTAGACAGCTCACATGGGTTGTGAAGCAGGCGGCTCTGAAGGTCACACAGCAGGAATTTGAATTCTTTAAGACTCTAGATTGTGGAATGGAAAGCATAACGGAAGTAGCCTAGCTGCATGACGGAAGAATGATAAGAATAATGTATTGCAAAGACTAATCAGCTTAATAAATGATTAAACATGTGCATTTTGCTATATTGTGGTTTGCACTGGAGTAAAAGTTGGTAGACAAGTGCTTTCTTAAAAGGATGACATACATCATTGTGGTGTGTGGAATATTGCAGCACACATGCTCTATATGCAGGAGCCTTTGCTGATATTCTACTTATGGACTACTCATGGGTTATGTATGGCTTTGTATGTAGACTTTATGGTCTCTTTGAATCAGGAACTTGTGAATGTTTGTCCTAGCTCAAACAGCTTGGTTTATGTGATGGAATTGCTTGAAAGATGTTGGAGGCTGTGATCTTGCTGAAGAGAGTTCATGTCTCTGGTGTGGTGTGCCCATGAGCTTTGGAGAAGTATCTTCTGTGTTGAGACATGGCTGCTTAGAGACATGGGCACGATTTTCAACACAGGTGGCTTTAAAAGTGTCATGAAAGGTGCCAATCATTGTGATTGTAAAAATATGCTTGTGACTCTTTAGCGCATGAGAATGGTCAGTGGTATTGGAAGCCAAACTCTAAAGATGTTGCTGGAGAAATATGCTGCCCTTGCCACCTGTAAATAATGTTATCAGAGTGAAGCACCTGTGTGGTTCTAGACAGCTCACATGGGTTGTGAAGCAGGCGACTCTGAAGGTCACACAGCAGGAATTTGAATTCTTTAAGACTCTAGATTGTGGAATGGAAAGCATAACGGAAGTAGCCTAGCTGCATGACGGAAGAATGATAAGAATAATGTATTGCAAAGACTAATCAGCTTAATAAATGATTAAACATGTGCATTTTGCTATATTGTGGTTTGCACTGGAGTAAAAGTTGGTAGACAAGTGCTTTCTTAAAAGGATGACATACATCATAGTGGTGTGTGGAATATTGCAGCACACATGCTCTATATGCAGGAGCCTTTGCTGATATTCTACTTATGGACTACTCATGGGTTATGTATGGCTTTGTATGTAGACTTTATGGTCTCTTTGGATCAGGAACTTGTGAATGTTTGTCCTAGCTCAAACAGCTTGGTTTATGTGATGGAATTGCTTGAAAGATGTTGGAGGCTGTGATCTTGCTGAAGAGAGTTCATGTCTCTGGTGTGGTGTGCCCATGAGCTTTGGAGAAGTATCTTCTGTGTTGAGACATGGCTGCTTAGAGACATGGGCACGATTTTCAACACAGGTGGCTTTAAAAGTGTCATGAAAGGTGCCAATCATTGTGATTGTAAAAATATGCTTGTGACTCTTTAGCGCATGAGAATGGTCAGTGGTATTGGAAGCCAAACTCTAAAGATGTTGCTGGAGAAATATGCTGCCCTTGCCACCTGTAAATAATGTTATCAGAGTGAAGCACCTGTGTGGTTCTAGACAGCTCACATGGGTTGTGAAGCAGGCGACTCTGAAGGTCACACAGCAGGAATTTGAATTATTTAAGACTCTAGATTGTGGAATGGAAAGCATAACGGAAGTAGCCTAGCTGCATGACGGAAGAATGATAAGAATAATGTATTGCAAAGACTAATCAGCTTAATAAATGATTAAACATGTGCATTTTGCTATATTGTGGTTTGCACTGGAGTAAAAGTTGGTAGACAAGTGCTTTCTTAAAAGGATGACATACATCATTGTGGTGTGTGGAATATTGCAGCACACATGCTCTATATGCAGGAGCCTTTGCTGATATTCTACTTATGGACTACTCATGGGTTATGTATGGCTTTGTATGTAGACTTTATGGTCTCTTTGGATCAGGAACTTGTGAATGTTTGTCCTAGCTCAAACAGCTTGGTTTATGTGATGGAATTGCTTGAAAGATGTTGGAGGCTGTGATCTTGCTGAAGAGAGTTCATGTCTCTGGTGTGGTGTGCCCATGAGCTTTGGAGAAGTATCTTCTGTGTTGAGACATGGCTGCTTAGAGACATGGGCACGATTTTCAACACAGGTGGCTTTAAAAGTGTCATGAAAGGTGCCAATCATTGTGATTGTAAAAATATGCTTGTGACTCTTTAGCGCATGAGAATGGTCAGTGGTATTGGAAGCCAAACTCTAAAGATGTTGCTGGAGAAATATGCTGCCCTTGCCACCTGTAAATAATGTTATCAGAGTGAAGCACCTGTGTGGTTCTAGACAGCTCACATGGGTTGTGAAGCAGGCGACTCTGAAGGTCACACAGCAGGAATTTGAATTCTTTAAGACTCTAGATTGTGGAATGGAAAGCATAACGGAAGTAGCCTAGCTGCATGACGGAAGAATGATAAGAATAATGTATTGCAAAGACTAATCAGCTTAATAAATGATTAAACATGTGCATTTTGCTATATTGTGGTTTGCACTGGAGTAAAAGTTGGTAGACAAGTGCTTTCTTAAAAGGATGACATACATCATTGTGGTGTGTGGAATATTGCAGCACACATGCTCTATATGCAGGAGCCTTTGCTGATATTCTACTTATGGACTACTCATGGGTTATGTATGGCTTTGTATGTAGACTTTATGGTCTCTTTGGATCAGGAACTTGTGAATGTTTGTCCTAGCTCAAACAGCTTGGTTTATGTGATGGAATTGCTTGAAAGATGTTGGAGGCTGTGATCTTGCTGAAGAGAGTTCATGTCTCTGGTGTGGTGTGCCCATGAGCTTTGGAGAAGTATCTTCTGTGTTGAGACATGGCTGCTTAGAGACATGGGCACGATTTTCAACACAGGTGGCTTTAAAAGTGTCATGAAAGGTGCCAATCATTGTGATTGTAAAAATATGCTTGTGACTCTTTAGCGCATGAGAATGGTCAGTGGTATTGGAAGCCAAACTCTAAAGATGTTGCTGGAGAAATATGCTGCCCTTGCCACCTGTAAATAATGTTATCAGAGTGAAGCACCTGTGTGGTTCTAGACAGCTCACATGGGTTGTGAAGCAGGCGACTCTGAAGGTCACACAGCAGGAATTTGAATTCTTTAAGACTCTAGATTGTGGAATGGAAAGCATAACGGAAGTAGCCTAGCTGCATGACGGAAGAATGATAAGAATAATGTATTGCAAAGACTAATCAGCTTAATAAATGATTAAACATGTGCATTTTGCTATATTGTGGTTTGCACTGGAGTAAAAGTTGGTAGACAAGTGCTTTCTTAAAAGGATGACATACATCATTGTGGTGTGTGGAATATTGCAGCACACATGCTCTATATGCAGGAGCCTTTGCTGATATTCTACTTATGGACTACTCATGGGTTATGTATGGCTTTGTATGTAGACTTTATGGTCTCTTTGGATCAGGAACTTGTGAATGTTTGTCCTAGCTCAAACAGCTTGGTTTATGTGATGGAATTGCTTGAAAGATGTTGGAGGCTGTGATCTTGCTGAAGAGAGTTCATGTCTCTGGTGTGGTGTGCCCATGAGCTTTGGAGAAGTATCTTCTGTGTTGAGACATGGCTGCTTAGAGACATGGGCACGATTTTCAACACAGGTGGCTTTAAAAGTGTCATGAAAGGTGCCAATCATAGTGATTGTAAAAATATTCTTGTGACTCTTTAGCGCATGAGAATGGTCAGTGGTATTGGAAGCCAAACTCTAAAGATGTTGCTGGAGAAATATGCTGCCCTTGCCACCTGTAAATAACGTTACCAGAGTGAAGCACCTGTGTGGTTCTAGACAGCTCACATGGGTTGTGAAGCAGGCGACTCTGAAGGTCACACAGCAGGAATTTGAATTCTTTAAGACTCTAGATTGTGGAATGGAAAGCATAACGGAAGTAGCCTAGCTGCATGACGGAAGAATGATAAGAATAATGTATTGCAAAGACTAATCAGCTTAATAAATGATTAAACATGTGCATTTTGCTATATTGTGGTTTGCACTGGAGTAAAAGTTGGTAGACAAGTGCTTTCTTAAAAGGATGACATACATCATTGTGGTGTGTGGAATATTGCAGCACACATGCTCTATATGCAGGAGCCTTTGCTGATATTCTACTTATGGACTACTCATGGGTTATGTATGGCTTTGTATGTAGACTTTATGGTCTCTTTGGATCAGGAACTTGTGAATGTTTGTCCTAGCTCAAACAGCTTGGTTTATGTGATGGAATTGCTTGAAAGATGTTGGAGGCTGTGATCTTGCTGAAGAGAGTTCATGTCTCTGGTGTGGTGTGCCCATGAGCTTTGGAGAAGTATCTTCTGTGTTGAGACATGGCTGCTTAGAGACATGGGCACGATTTTCAACACAGGTGGCTTTAAAAGTGTCATGAAAGGTGCCAATCATAGTGATTGTAAAAATATTCTTGTGACTCTTTAGCGCATGAGAATGGTCAGTGGTATTGGAAGCCAAACTCTAAAGATGTTGCTGGAGAAATATGCTGCCCTTGCCACCTGTAAATAACGTTACCAGAGTGAAGCACCTGTGTGGTTCTAGACAGCTCACATGGGTTGTGAAGCAGGCGACTCTGAAGGTCACACAGCAGGAATTTGAATTCTTTAAGACTCTAGATTGTGGAATGGAAAGCATAACGGAAGTAGCCTAGCTGCATGACGGAAGAATGATAAGAATAATGTATTGCAAAGACTAATCAGCTTAATAAATGATTAAACATGTGCATTTTGCTATATTGTGGTTTGCACTGGAGTAAAAGTTGATAGACATATGGGTTCTTAAAAGAATAACAGACATAATTGAGGTTGGTGGAATATGGTAGCACACAGGGTAAACAAGTAGGAGCTTTTAATGATGTTGAATTTACCCATAAAACTCTTATATGAACAGGTGTTATGAGATGGCGACACACACATGGCGGGAGTGACAACGACTGTACAGTCACATAAACAGACACAAGGCAAGCTAAACTAAATGATACTAACAATTACACACGTATTTAATAATTGTACAACCTAACCATCATAAACCTATCTTTTAACTGAGCCGCGCTGGGGCCTCATGGGTAATTTGCCTCGGTCCAATGGGGCATTCCCCACTTACCCATGCGCCCCCGTGGCTGCGCTATTCATCTGTATTACGTTACGATAATGTACAATTATTTTAAATATGTCTGTAATTATGTGTGCCATTTAGTTTACCTTGCCCTGTGTCTGTTTATGTTACTGAAATGTTTTATTTTGTAGATTATTAAAAGAATAATCAAAAGGAGGCTGTGCCCTTAGGCTATAGGCATTTTACCAAGGCAACGGGACAACAAATCAAGTCAAAACAATTAGTTTTTCAAATTAAAGCGACACTCGTGCGTTTTTGTAAATCTACATATTAAAAGGGAGACGGACTTGATTGTAGTCACTGGAAAACAGCTGCACACACGGTCGATATGTGAAAACTCCGCCTTTTATTTAAATTACACATAAAAGATATATAAGAACACGTCTAATGACATGGCGACACAAACATGGCGGGAGTGACAACGACTGTACAGTCACATAAACAGACACAAGGCAAGCTAAACTAAATGATACTAACAATTACACACGTATTTAATAATTGTACAACCTAACCATCATAAACCTATCTTTTAACTGAGCCGCGCTGGGGCCTCATGGGTAATTTGCCTCGGTCCAATGGGGCATTCCCCACTTACCCATGCGCCCCCGTGGCTGCGCTATTCGTCTGTATTACGTTACGATAATGTACAATTATTTTAAATATGTCTGTAATTATGTGTGCCATTTAGTTTACCTTGCCCTGTGTCTGTTTATGTTACTGAAATGTTTTATTTTGTAGATTATTAAAAGAATAATCAAAAGGAGGCCGTGCCCTTAGGCTATAGGCATTTTACCAAGGCAACGGGACAACAAATCAAGACAAAACAATTCGTTTTTCAAATTAAAGCGACACTCGTGCATTTTTGTTCATTTACAAATTAAATAGTGTTAACTTTCTAACCTCTAAAGTTTGTCATTTTGATAAAGTCTGTGCCTTTGTAATGAGTTTTGACATCTACAAAACTGTTCTAAACAGGTATAGTGAGAATACATTTCACATTTTCTTCTTTTTATAGAATGACCAATGATAATTATTATCGTTTTTGAAGTATACGTGTCCTGAGGACTGTTGTAAGATGACTGGATATAATGTAATAAGAAATATAATTAGTGAACAGTATATGGACTATTCATGGGTTATTTATGGCTTTGTATGTAGACTTTATGGTCTCTTTGGATCAGGAACTTGTGAATGTTTGTCCTAGCCCAAACAGCTTGGTTTATGTGATGGAATTGCTTGAAAGATGTTGGAGGCTGTGATCTTGCTGAAGAGAGTTCATGTCTCTGGTGTGGTGTGCCCATGAGCTTTGGAGAAGTATCTTCTGTGTTGAGACATGGCTGCTTAGAGACATGGGCACGATTTTCAACACAGGTGGCTTTAAAAGTGTCATGAAAGGTGCCAATCATTGTGATTGTAAAAATATGCTTGTGACTCTTTAGCGCATGAGAATGGTCAGTGGTATTGGAAGCCAAACTCTAAAGATGTTGCTGGAGAAATATGCTGCCCTTGCCACCTGTAAATAATGTTATCAGAGTGAAGCACCTGTGTGGTTCTAGACAGCTCACATGGGTTGTGAAGCAGGCGACTCTGAAGGTCACACAGCAGGAATTTGAATTCTTTAAGACTCTAGATTGTGGAATGGAAAGCATAACGGAAGTAGCCTAGCTGCATGACGGAAGAATGATAAGAATAATGTATTGCAAAGACTAATCAGCTTAATAAATGATTAAACATGTGCATTTTGCTATATTGTGGTTTGCACTGGAGTAAAAGTTGGTAGACAAGTGCTTTCTTAAAAGGATGACATACATCATTGTGGTGTGTGGAATATTGCAGCACACATGCTCTATATGCAGGAGCCTTTGCTGATATTCTACTTATGGACTACTCATGGGTTATGTATGGCTTTGTATGTAGACTTTATGGTCTCTTTGGATCAGGAACTTGTGAATGTTTGTCCTAGCTCAAACAGCTTGGTTTATGTGATGGAATTGCTTGAAAGATGTTGGAGGCTGTGATCTTGCTGAAGAGAGTTCATGTCTCTGGTGTGGTGTGCCCATGAGCTTTGGAGAAGTATCTTCTGTGTTGAGACATGGCTGCTTAGAGACATGGGCACGATTTTCAACACAGGTGGCTTTAAAAGTGTCATGAAAGGTGCCAATCATTGTGATTGTAAAAATATGCTTGTGACTCTTTAGCGCATGAGAATGGTCAGTGGTATTGGAAGCCAAACTCTAAAGATGTTGCTGGAGAAATATGCTGCCCTTGCCACCTGTAAATAATGTTATCAGAGTGAAGCACCTGTGTGGTTCTAGACAGCTCACATGGGTTGTGAAGCAGGCGACTCTGAAGGTCACACAGCAGGAATTTGAATTCTTTAAGACTCTAGATTGTGGAATGGAAAGCATAACGGAAGTAGCCTAGCTGCATGACGGAAGAATGATAAGAATAATGTATTGCAAAGACTAATCAGCTTAATAAATGATTAAACATGTGCATTTTGCTATATTGTGGTTTGCACTGGAGTAAAAGTTGGTAGACAAGTGCTTTCTTAAAAGGATGACATACATCATAGTGGTGTGTGGAATATTGCAGCACACATGCTCTATATGCAGGAGCCTTTGCTGATATTCTACTTATGGACTACTCATGGGTTATGTATGGCTTTGTATGTAGACTTTATGGTCTCTTTGGATCAGGAACTTGTGAATGTTTGTCCTAGCTCAAACAGCTTGGTTTATGTGATGGAATTGCTTGAAAGATGTTGGAGGCTGTGATCTTGCTGAAGAGAGTTCATGTCTCTGGTGTGGTGTGCCCATGAGCTTTGGAGAAGTATCTTCTGTGTTGAGACATGGCTGCTTAGAGACATGGGCACGATTTTCAACACAGGTGGCTTTAAAAGTGTCATGAAAGGTGCCAATCATTGTGATTGTAAAAATATGCTTGTGACTCTTTAGCGCATGAGAATGGTCAGTGGTATTGGAAGCCAAACTCTAAAGATGTTGCTGGAGAAATATGCTGCCCTTGCCACCTGTAAATAATGTTATCAGAGTGAAGCACCTGTGTGGTTCTAGACAGCTCACATGGGTTGTGAAGCAGGCGACTCTGAAGGTCACACAGCAGGAATTTGAATTCTTTAAGACTCTAGATTGTGGAATGGAAAGCATAACGGAAGTAGCCTAGCTGCATGACGGAAGAATGATAAGAATAATGTATTGCAAAGACTAATCAGCTTAATAAATGATTAAACATGTGCATTTTGCTATATTGTGGTTTGCACTGGAGTAAAAGTTGGTAGACAAGTGCTTTCTTAAAAGGATGACATACATCATTGTGGTGTGTGGAATATTGCAGCACACATGCTCTATATGCAGGAGCCTTTGCTGATATTCTACTTATGGACTACTCATGGGTTATGTATGGCTTTGTATGTAGACTTTATGGTCTCTTTGGATCAGGAACTTGTGAATGTTTGTCCTAGCTCAAACAGCTTGGTTTATGTGATGGAATTGCTTGAAAGATGTTGGAGGCTGTGATCTTGCTGAAGAGAGTTCATGTCTCTGGTGTGGTGTGCCCATGAGCTTTGGAGAAGTATCTTCTGTGTTGAGACATGGCTGCTTAGAGACATGGGCACGATTTTCAACACAGGTGGCTTTAAAAGTGTCATGAAAGGTGCCAATCATTGTGATTGTAAAAATATGCTTGTGACTCTTTAGCGCATGAGAATGGTCAGTGGTATTGGAAGCCAAACTCTAAAGATGTTGCTGGAGAAATATGCTGCCCTTGCCACCTGTAAATAATGTTATCAGAGTGAAGCACCTGTGTGGTTCTAGACAGCTCACATGGGTTGTGAAGCAGGCGACTCTGAAGGTCACACAGCAGGAATTTGAATTCTTTAAGACTCTAGATTGTGGAATGGAAAGCATAACGGAAGTAGCCTAGCTGCATGACGGAAGAATGATAAGAATAATGTATTGCAAAGACTAATCAGCTTAATAAATGATTAAACATGTGCATTTTGCTATATTGTGGTTTGCACTGGAGTAAAAGTTGGTAGACAAGTGCTTTCTTAAAAGGATGACATACATCATTGTGGTGTGTGGAATATTGCAGCACACATGCTCTATATGCAGGAGCCTTTGCTGATATTCTACTTATGGACTACTCATGGGTTATGTATGGCTTTGTATGTAGACTTTATGGTCTCTTTGGATCAGGAACTTGTGAATGTTTGTCCTAGCTCAAACAGCTTGGTTTATGTGATGGAATTGCTTGAAAGATGTTGGAGGCTGTGATCTTGCTGAAGAGAGTTCATGTCTCTGGTGTGGTGTGCCCATGAGCTTTGGAGAAGTATCTTCTGTGTTGAGACATGGCTGCTTAGAGACATGGGCACGATTTTCAACACAGGTGGCTTTAAAAGTGTCATGAAAGGTGCTAATCATTGTGATTGTAAAAATATGCTTGTGACTCTTTAGCGCATGAGAATGGTCAGTGGTATTGGAAGCCAAACTCTAAAGATGTTGCTGGAGAAATATGCTGCCCTTGCCACCTGTAAATAATGTTATCAGAGTGAAGCACCTGTGTGGTTCTAGACAGCTCACATGGGTTGTGAAGCAGGCGACTCTGAAGGTCACACAGCAGGAATTTGAATTCTTTAAGACTCTAGATTGTGGAATGGAAAGCATAACGGAAGTAGCCTAGCTGCATGACGGAAGAATGATAAGAATAATGTATTGCAAAGACTAATCAGCTTAATAAATGATTAAACATGTGCATTTTGCTATATTGTGGTTTGCACTGGAGTAAAAGTTGGTAGACAAGTGCTTTCTTAAAAGGATGACATACATCATTGTGGTGTGTGGAATATTGCAGCACACATGCTCTATATGCAGGAGCCTTTGCTGATATTCTACTTATGGACTACTCATGGGTTATGTATGGCTTTGTATGTAGACTTTATGGTCTCTTTGGATCAGGAACTTGTGAATGTTTGTCCTAGCTCAAACAGCTTGGTTTATGTGATGGAATTGCTTGAAAGATGTTGGAGGCTGTGATCTTGCTGAAGAGAGTTCATGTCTCTGGTGTGGTGTGCCCATGAGCTTTGGAGAAGTATCTTCTGTGTTGAGACATGGCTGCTTAGAGACATGGGCACGATTTTCAACACAGGTGGCTTTAAAAGTGTCATGAAAGGTGCCAATCATTGTGATTGTAAAAATATTCTTGTGACTCTTTAGCGCATGAGAATGGTCAGTGGTATTGGAAGCCAAACTCTAAAGATGTTGCTGGAGAAATATGCTGCCCTTGCCACCTGTAAATAACGTTACCAGAGTGAAGCACCTGTGTGGTTCTAGACAGCTCACATGGGTTGTGAAGCAGGCGACTCTGAAGGTCACACAGCAGGAATTTGAATTCTTTAAGACTCTAGATTGTGGAATGGAAAGCATAACGGAAGTAGCCTAGCTGCATGACGGAAGAATGATAAGAATAATGTATTGCAAAGACTAATCAGCTTAATAAATGATTAAACATGTGCATTTTGCTATATTGTGGTTTGCACTGGAGTAAAAGTTGGTAGACAAGTGCTTTCTTAAAAGGATGACATACATCATTGTGGTGTGTGGAATATTGCAGCACACATGCTCTATATGCAGGAGCCTTTGCTGATATTCTACTTATGGACTACTCATGGGTTATGTATGGCTTTGTATGTAGACTTTATGGTCTCTTTGGATCAGGAACTTGTGAATGTTTGTCCTAGCTCAAACAGCTTGGTTTATGTGATGGAATTGCTTGAAAGATGTTGGAGGCTGTGATCTTGCTGAAGAGAGTTCATGTCTCTGGTGTGGTGTGCCCATGAGCTTTGGAGAAGTATCTTCTGTGTTGAGACATGGCTGCTTAGAGACATGGGCACGATTTTCAACACAGGTGGCTTTAAAAGTGTCATGAAAGGTGCCAATCATTGTGATTGTAAAAATATGCTTGTGACTCTTTAGCGCATGAGAATGGTCAGTGGTATTGGAAGCCAAACTCTAAAGATGTTGCTGGAGAAATATGCTGCCCTTGCCACCTGTAAATAATGTTATCAGAGTGAAGCACCTGTGTGGTTCTAGACAGCTCACATGGGTTGTGAAGCAGGCGACTCTGAAGGTCACACAGCAGGAATTTGAATTCTTTAAGACTCTAGATTGTGGAATGGAAAGCATAACGGAAGTAGCCTAGCTGCATGACGGAAGAATGATAAGAATAATGTATTGCAAAGACTAATCAGCTTAATAAATGATTAAACATGTGCATTTTGCTATATTGTGGTTTGCACTGGAGTAAAAGTTGGTAGACAAGTGCTTTCTTAAAAGGATGACATACATCATTGTGGTGTGTGGAATATTGCAGCACACATGCTCTATATGCAGGAGCCTTTGCTGATATTCTACTTATGGACTACTCATGGGTTATGTATGGCTTTGTATGTAGACTTTATGGTCTCTTTGGATCAGGAACTTGTGAATGTTTGTCCTAGCTCAAACAGCTTGGTTTATGTGATGGAATTGCTTGAAAGATGTTGGAGGCTGTGATCTTGCTGAAGAGAGTTCATGTCTCTGGTGTGGTGTGCCCATGAGCTTTGGAGAAGTATCTTCTGTGTTGAGACATGGCTGCTTAGAGACATGGGCACGATTTTCAACACAGGTGGCTTTAAAAGTGTCATGAAAGGTGCCAATCATTGTGATTGTAAAAATATGCTTGTGACTCTTTAGCGCATGAGAATGGTCAGTGGTATTGGAAGCCAAACTCTAAAGATGTTGCTGGAGAAATATGCTGCCCTTGCCACCTGTAAATAATGTTATCAGAGTGAAGCACCTGTGTGGTTCTAGACAGCTCACATGGGTTGTGAAGCAGGCGACTCTGAAGGTCACACAGCAGGAATTTGAATTCTTTAAGACTCTAGATTGTGGAATGGAAAGCATAACGGAAGTAGCCTAGCTGCATGACGGAAGAATGATAAGAATAATGTATTGCAAAGACTAATCAGCTTAATAAATGATTAAACATGTGCATTTTGCTATATTGTGGTTTGCACTGGAGTAAAAGTTGGTAGACAAGTGCTTTCTTAAAAGGATGACATACATCATTGTGGTGTGTGGAATATTGCAGCACACATGCTCTATATGCAGGAGCCTTTGCTGATATTCTACTTATGGACTACTCATGGGTTATGTATGGCTTTGTATGTAGACTTTATGGTCTCTTTGGATCAGGAACTTGTGAATGTTTGTCCTAGCTCAAACAGCTTGGTTTATGTGATGGAATTGCTTGAAAGATGTTGGAGGCTGTGATCTTGCTGAAGAGAGTTCATGTCTCTGGTGTGGTGTGCCCATGAGCTTTGAAGAAGTATCTTCTGTGTTGAGACATGGCTGCTTAGAGACATGGGCACGATTTTCAACACAGGTGGCTTTAAAAGTGTCATGAAAGGTGCCAATCATTGTGATTGTAAAAATATGCTTGTGACTCTTTAGCGCATGAGAATGGTCAGTGGTATTGGAAGCCAAACTCTAAAGATGTTGCTGGAGAAATATGCTGCCCTTGCCACCTGTAAATAATGTTATCAGAGTGAAGCACCTGTGTGGTTCTAGACAGCTCACATGGGTTGTGAAGCAGGCGACTCTGAAGGTCACACAGCAGGAATTTGAATTCTTTAAGACTCTAGATTGTGGAATGGAAAGCATAACGGAAGTAGCCTAGCTGCATGACGGAAGAATGATAAGAATAATGTATTGCAAAGACTAATCAGCTTAATAAATGATTAAACATGTGCATTTTGCTATATTGTGGTTTGCACTGGAGTAAAAGTTGGTAGACAAGTGCTTTCTTAAAAGGATGACATACATCATTGTGGTGTGTGGAATATTGCAGCACACATGCTCTATATGCAGGAGCCTTTGCTGATATTCTACTTATGGACTACTCATGGGTTATGTATGGCTTTGTATGTAGACTTTATGGTCTCTTTGGATCAGGAACTTGTGAATGTTTGTCCTAGCTCAAACAGCTTGGTTTATGTGATGGAATTGCTTGAAAGATGTTGGAGGCTGTGATCTTGCTGAAGAGAGTTCATGTCTCTGGTGTGGTGTGCCCATGAGCTTTGGAGAAGTATCTTCTGTGTTGAGACATGGCTGCTTAGAGACATGGGCACGATTTTCAACACAGGTGGCTTTAAAAGTGTCATGAAAGGTGCCAATCATTGTGATTGTAAAAATATGCTTGTGACTCTTTAGCGCATGAGAATGGTCAGTGGTATTGGAAGCCAAACTCTAAAGATGTTGCTGGAGAAATATGCTGCCCTTGCCACCTGTAAATAATGTTATCAGAGTGAAGCACCTGTGTGGTTCTAGACAGCTCACATGGGTTGTGAAGCAGGCGACTCTGAAGGTCACACAGCAGGAATTTGAATTCTTTAAGACTCTAGATTGTGGAATGGAAAGCATAACGGAAGTAGCCTAGCTGCATGACGGAAGAATGATAAGAATAATGTATTGCAAAGACTAATCAGCTTAATAAATGATTAAACATGTGCATTTTGCTATATTGTGGTTTGCACTGGAGTAAAAGTTGGTAGACAAGTGCTTTCTTAAAAGGATGACATACATCATAGTGGTGTGTGGAATATTGCAGCACACATGCTCTATATGCAGGAGCCTTTGCTGATATTCTACTTATGGACTACTCATGGGTTATGTATGGCTTTGTATGTAGACTTTATGGTCTCTTTGGATCAGGAACTTGTGAATGTTTGTCCTAGCTCAAACAGCTTGGTTTATGTGATGGAATTGCTTGAAAGATGTTGGAGGCTGTGATCTTGCTGAAGAGAGTTCATGTCTCTGGTGTGGTGTGCCCATGAGCTTTGGAGAAGTATCTTCTGTGTTGAGACATGGCTGCTTAGAGACATGGGCACGATTTTCAACACAGGTGGCTTTAAAAGTGTCATGAAAGGTGCCAATCATTGTGATTGTAAAAATATGCTTGTGACTCTTTAGCGCATGAGAATGGTCAGTGGTATTGGAAGCCAAACTCTAAAGATGTTGCTGGAGAAATATGCTGCCCTTGCCACCTGTAAATAATGTTATCAGAGTGAAGCACCTGTGTGGTTCTAGACAGCTCACATGGGTTGTGAAGCAGGCGACTCTGAAGGTCACACAGCAGGAATTTGAATTCTTTAAGACTCTAGATTGTGGAATGGAAAGCATAACGGAAGTAGCCTAGCTGCATGACGGAAGAATGATAAGAATAATGTATTGCAAAGACTAATCAGCTTAATAAATGATTAAACATGTGCATTTTGCTATATTGTGGTTTGCACTGGAGTAAAAGTTGGTAGACAAGTGCTTTCTTAAAAGGATGACATACATCATTGTGGTGTGTGGAATATTGCAGCACACATGCTCTATATGCAGGAGCCTTTGCTGATATTCTACTTATGGACTACTCATGGGTTATGTATGGCTTTGTATGTAGACTTTATGGTCTCTTTGGATCAGGAACTTGTGAATGTTTGTCCTAGCTCAAACAGCTTGGTTTATGTGATGGAATTGCTTGAAAGATGTTGGAGGCTGTGATCTTGCTGAAGAGAGTTCATGTCTCTGGTGTGGTGTGCCCATGAGCTTTGGAGAAGTATCTTCTGTGTTGAGACATGGCTGCTTAGAGACATGGGCACGATTTTCAACACAGGTGGCTTTAAAAGTGTCATGAAAGGTGCCAATCATTGTGATTGTAAAAATATGCTTGTGACTCTTTAGCGCATGAGAATGGTCAGTGGTATTGGAAGCCAAACTCTAAAGATGTTGCTGGAGAAATATGCTGCCCTTGCCACCTGTAAATAACGTTATCAGAGTGAAGCACCTGTGTGGTTCTAGACAGCTCACATGGGTTGTGAAGCAGGCGACTCTGAAGGTCACACAGCAGGAATTTGAATTCTTTAAGACTCTAGATTGTGGAATGGAAAGCATAACGGAAGTAGCCTAGCTGCATGACGGAAGAATGATAAGAATAATGTATTGCAAAGACTAATCAGCTTAATAAATGATTAAACATGTGCATTTTGCTATATTGTGGTTTGCACTGGAGTAAAAGTTGGTAGACAAGTGCTTTCTTAAAAGGATGACATACATCATTGTGGTGTGTGGAATATTGCAGCACACATGCTCTATATGCAGGAGCCTTTGCTGATATTCTACTTATGGACTACTCATGGGTTATGTATGGCTTTGTATGTAGACTTTATGGTCTCTTTGGATCAGGAACTTGTGAATGTTTGTCCTAGCTCAAACAGCTTGGTTTATGTGATGGAATTGCTTGAAAGATGTTGGAGGCTGTGATCTTGCTGAAGAGAGTTCATGTCTCTGGTGTGGTGTGCCCATGAGCTTTGGAGAAGTATCTTCTGTGTTGAGACATGGCTGCTTAGAGACATGGGCACGATTTTCAACACAGGTGGCTTTAAAAGTGTCATGAAAGGTGCCAATCATTGTGATTGTAAAAATATTCTTGTGACTCTTTAGCGCATGAGAATGGTCAGTGGTATTGGAAGCCAAACTCTAAAGATGTTGCTGGAGAAATATGCTGCCCTTGCCACCTGTAAATAACGTTACCAGAGTGAAGCACCTGTGTGGTTCTAGACAGCTCACATGGGTTGTGAAGCAGGCGACTCTGAAGGTCACACAGCAGGAATTTGAATTCTTTAAGACTCTAGATTGTGGAATGGAAAGCATAACGGAAGTAGCCTAGCTGCATGACGGAAGAATGATAAGAATAATGTATTGCAAAGACTAATCAGCTTAATAAATGATTAAACATGTGCATTTTGCTATATTGTGGTTTGCACTGGAGTAAAAGTTGGTAGACAAGTGCTTTCTTAAAAGGATGACATACATCATTGTGGTGTGTGGAATATTGCAGCACACATGCTCTATATGCAGGAGCCTTTGCTGATATTCTACTTATGGACTACTCATGGGTTATGTATGGCTTTGTATGTAGACTTTATGGTCTCTTTGGATCAGGAACTTGTGAATGTTTGTCCTAGCTCAAACAGCTTGGTTTATGTGATGGAATTGCTTGAAAGATGTTGGAGGCTGTGATCTTGCTGAAGAGAGTTCATGTCTCTGGTGTGGTGTGCCCATGAGCTTTGGAGAAGTATCTTCTGTGTTGAGACATGGCTGCTTAGAGACATGGGCACGATTTTCAACACAGGTGGCTTTAAAAGTGTCATGAAAGGTGCCAATCATTGTGATTGTAAAAATATGCTTGTGACTCTTTAGCGCATGAGAATGGTCAGTGGTATTGGAAGCCAAACTCTAAAGATGTTGCTGGAGAAATATGCTGCCCTTGCCACCTGTAAATAATGTTATCAGAGTGAAGCACCTGTGTGGTTCTAGACAGCTCACATGGGTTGTGAAGCAGGCGACTCTGAAGGTCACACAGCAGGAATTTGAATTCTTTAAGACTCTAGATTGTGGAATGGAAAGCATAACGGAAGTAGCCTAGCTGCATGACGGAAGAATGATAAGAATAATGTATTGCAAAGACTAATCAGCTTAATAAATGATTAAACATGTGCATTTTGCTATATTGTGGTTTGCACTGGAGTAAAAGTTGGTAGACAAGTGCTTTCTTAAAAGGATGACATACATCATTGTGGTGTGTGGAATATTGCAGCACACATGCTCTATATGCAGGAGCCTTTGCTGATATTCTACTTATGGACTACTCATGGGTTATGTATGGCTTTGTATGTAGACTTTATGGTCTCTTTGGATCAGGAACTTGTGAATGTTTGTCCTAGCTCAAACAGCTTGGTTTATGTGATGGAATTGCTTGAAAGATGTTGGAGGCTGTGATCTTGCTGAAGAGAGTTCATGTCTCTGGTGTGGTGTGCCCATGAGCTTTGGAGAAGTATCTTCTGTGTTGAGACATGGCTGCTTAGAGACATGGGCACGATTTTCAACACAGGTGGCTTTAAAAGTGTCATGAAAGGTGCCAATCATTGTGATTGTAAAAATATGCTTGTGACTCTTTAGCGCATGAGAATGGTCAGTGGTATTGGAAGCCAAACTCTAAAGATGTTGCTGGAGAAATATGCTGCCCTTGCCACCTGTAAATAATGTTATCAGAGTGAAGCACCTGTGTGGTTCTAGACAGCTCACATGGGTTGTGAAGCAGGCGACTCTGAAGGTCACACAGCAGGAATTTGAATTCTTTAAGACTCTAGATTGTGGAATGGAAAGCATAACGGAAGTAGCCTAGCTGCATGACGGAAGAATGATAAGAATAATGTATTGCAAAGACTAATCAGCTTAATAAATGATTAAACATGTGCATTTTGCTATATTGTGGTTTGCACTGGAGTAAAAGTTGGTAGACAAGTGCTTTCTTAAAAGGATGACATACATCATTGTGGTGTGTGGAATATTGCAGCACACATGCTCTATATGCAGGAGCCTTTGCTGATATTCTACTTATGGACTACTCATGGGTTATGTATGGCTTTGTATGTAGACTTTATGGTCTCTTTGGATCAGGAACTTGTGAATGTTTGTCCTAGCTCAAACAGCTTGGTTTATGTGATGGAATTGCTTGAAAGATGTTGGAGGCTGTGATCTTGCTGAAGAGAGTTCATGTCTCTGGTGTGGTGTGCCCATGAGCTTTGGAGAAGTATCTTCTGTGTTGAGACATGGCTGCTTAGAGACATGGGCACGATTTTCAACACAGGTGGCTTTAAAAGTGTCATGAAAGGTGCCAATCATTGTGATTGTAAAAATATGCTTGTGACTCTTTAGCGCATGAGAATGGTCAGTGGTATTGGAAGCCAAACTCTAAAGATGTTGCTGGAGAAATATGCTGCCCTTGCCACCTGTAAATAATGTTATCAGAGTGAAGCACCTGTGTGGTTCTAGACAGCTCACATGGGTTGTGAAGCAGGCGACTCTGAAGGTCACACAGCAGGAATTTGAATTCTTTAAGACTCTAGATTGTGGAATGGAAAGCATAACGGAAGTAGCCTAGCTGCATGACGGAAGAATGATAAGAATAATGTATTGCAAAGACTAATCAGCTTAATAAATGATTAAACATGTGCATTTTGCTATATTGTGGTTTGCACTGGAGTAAAAGTTGGTAGACAAGTGCTTTCTTAAAAGGATGACATACATCATAGTGGTGTGTGGAATATTGCAGCACACATGCTCTATATGCAGGAGCCTTTGCTGATATTCTACTTATGGACTACTCATGGGTTATGTATGGCTTTGTATGTAGACTTTATGGTCTCTTTGGATCAGGAACTTGTGAATGTTTGTCCTAGCTCAAACAGCTTGGTTTATGTGATGGAATTGCTTGAAAGATGTTGGAGGCTGTGATCTTGCTGAAGAGAGTTCATGTCTCTGGTGTGGTGTGCCCATGAGCTTTGGAGAAGTATCTTCTGTGTTGAGACATGGCTGCTTAGAGACATGGGCACGATTTTCAACACAGGTGGCTTTAAAAGTGTCATGAAAGGTGCCAATCATTGTGATTGTAAAAATATGCTTGTGACTCTTTAGCGCATGAGAATGGTCAGTGGTATTGGAAGCCAAACTCTAAAGATGTTGCTGGAGAAATATGCTGCCCTTGCCACCTGTAAATAATGTTATCAGAGTGAAGCACCTGTGTGGTTCTAGACAGCTCACATGGGTTGTGAAGCAGGCGACTCTGAAGGTCACACAGCAGGAATTTGAATTCTTTAAGACTCTAGATTGTGGAATGGAAAGCATAACGGAAGTAGCCTAGCTGCATGACGGAAGAATGATAAGAATAATGTATTGCAAAGACTAATCAGCTTAATAAATGATTAAACATGTGCATTTTGCTATATTGTGGTTTGCACTGGAGTAAAAGTTGGTAGACAAGTGCTTTCTTAAAAGGATGACATACATCATTGTGGTGTGTGGAATATTGCAGCACACATGCTCTATATGCAGGAGCCTTTGCTGATATTCTACTTATGGACTACTCATGGGTTATGTATGGCTTTGTATGTAGACTTTATGGTCTCTTTGGATCAGGAACTTGTGAATGTTTGTCCTAGCTCAAACAGCTTGGTTTATGTGATGGAATTGCTTGAAAGATGTTGGAGGCTGTGATCTTGCTGAAGAGAGTTCATGTCTCTGGTGTGGTGTGCCCATGAGCTTTGGAGAAGTATCTTCTGTGTTGAGACATGGCTGCTTAGAGACATGGGCACGATTTTCAACACAGGTGGCTTTAAAAGTGTCATGAAAGGTGCCAATCATTGTGATTGTAAAAATATGCTTGTGACTCTTTAGCGCATGAGAATGGTCAGTGGTATTGGAAGCCAAACTCTAAAGATGTTGCTGGAGAAATATGCTGCCCTTGCCACCTGTAAATAATGTTATCAGAGTGAAGCACCTGTGTGGTTCTAGACAGCTCACATGGGTTGTGAAGCAGGCGACTCTGAAGGTCACACAGCAGGAATTTGAATTCTTTAAGACTCTAGATTGTGGAATGGAAAGCATAACGGAAGTAGCCTAGCTGCATGACGGAAGAATGATAAGAATAATGTATTGCAAAGACTAATCAGCTTAATAAATGATTAAACATGTGCATTTTGCTATATTGTGGTTTGCACTGGAGTAAAAGTTGGTAGACAAGTGCTTTCTTAAAAGGATGACATACATCATTGTGGTGTGTGGAATATTGCAGCACACATGCTCTATATGCAGGAGCCTTTGCTGATATTCTACTTATGGACTACTCATGGGTTATGTATGGCTTTGTATGTAGACTTTATGGTCTCTTTGGATCAGGAACTTGTGAATGTTTGTCCTAGCTCAAACAGCTTGGTTTATGTGATGGAATTGCTTGAAAGATGTTGGAGGCTGTGATCTTGCTGAAGAGAGTTCATGTCTCTGGTGTGGTGTGCCCATGAGCTTTGGAGAAGTATCTTCTGTGTTGAGACATGGCTGCTTAGAGACATGGGCACGATTTTCAACACAGGTGGCTTTAAAAGTGTCATGAAAGGTGCCAATCATAGTGATTGTAAAAATATTCTTGTGACTCTTTAGCGCATGAGAATGGTCAGTGGTATTGGAAGCCAAACTCTAAAGATGTTGCTGGAGAAATATGCTGCCCTTGCCACCTGTAAATAACGTTACCAGAGTGAAGCACCTGTGTGGTTCTAGACAGCTCACATGGGTTGTGAAGCAGGCGACTCTGAAGGTCACACAGCAGGAATTTGAATTCTTTAAGACTCTAGATTGTGGAATGGAAAGCATAACGGAAGTAGCCTAGCTGCATGACGGAAGAATGATAAGAATAATGTATTGCAAAGACTAATCAGCTTAATAAATGATTAAACATGTGCATTTTGCTATATTGTGGTTTGCACTGGAGTAAAAGTTGATAGACATATGGGTTCTTAAAAGAATAACAGACATAATTGAGGTTGGTGGAATATGGTAGCACACAGGGTAAACAAGTAGGAGCTTTTAATGATGTTGAATTTACCCATAAAACTCTTATATGAACAGGTGTTATGAGATGGCGACACACACATGGCGGGAGTGACAACGACTGTACAGTCACATAAACAGACACAAGGCAAGCTAAACTAAATGATACTAACAATTACACACGTATTTAATAATTGTACAACCTAACCATCATAAACCTATCTTTTAACTGAGCCGCGCTGGGGCCTCATGGGTAATTTGCCTCGGTCCAATGGGGCATTCCCCACTTACCCATGCGCCCCCGTGGCTGCGCTATTCATCTGTATTACGTTACGATAATGTACAATTATTTTAAATATGTCTGTAATTATGTGTGCCATTTAGTTTACCTTGCCCTGTGTCTGTTTATGTTACTGAAATGTTTTATTTTGTAGATTATTAAAAGAATAATCAAAAGGAGGCTGTGCCCTTAGGCTATAGGCATTTTACCAAGGCAACGGGACAACAAATCAAGTCAAAACAATTAGTTTTTCAAATTAAAGCGACACTCGTGCGTTTTTGTAAATCTACATATTAAAAGGGAGACGGACTTGATTGTAGTCACTGGAAAACAGCTGCACACACGGTCGATATGTGAAAACTCCGCCTTTTATTTAAATTACACATAAAAGATATATAAGAACACGTCTAATGACATGGCGACACAAACATGGCGGGAGTGACAACGACTGTACAGTCACATAAACAGACACAAGGCAAGCTAAACTAAATGATACTAACAATTACACACGTATTTAATAATTGTACAACCTAACCATCATAAACCTATCTTTTAACTGAGCCGCGCTGGGGCCTCATGGGTAATTTGCCTCGGTCCAATGGGGCATTCCCCACTTACCCATGCGCCCCCGTGGCTGCGCTATTCGTCTGTATTACGTTACGATAATGTACAATTATTTTAAATATGTCTGTAATTATGTGTGCCATTTAGTTTACCTTGCCCTGTGTCTGTTTATGTTACTGAAATGTTTTATTTTGTAGATTATTAAAAGAATAATCAAAAGGAGGCCGTGCCCTTAGGCTATAGGCATTTTACCAAGGCAACGGGACAACAAATCAAGACAAAACAATTCGTTTTTCAAATTAAAGCGACACTCGTGCATTTTTGTTCATTTACAAATTAAATAGTGTTAACTTTCTAACCTCTAAAGTTTGTCATTTTGATAAAGTCTGTGCCTTTGTAATGAGTTTTGACATCTACAAAACTGTTCTAAACAGGTATAGTGAGAATACATTTCACATTTTCTTCTTTTTATAGAATGACCAATGATAATTATTATCGTTTTTGAAGTATACGTGTCCTGAGGACTGTTGTAAGATGACTGGATATAATGTAATAAGAAATATAATTAGTGAACAGTATATGGACTATTCATGGGTTATTTATGGCTTTGTATGTAGACTTTATGGTCTCTTTGGATCAGGAACTTGTGAATGTTTGTCCTAGCCCAAACAGCTTGGTTTATGTGATGGAATTGCTTGAAAGATGTTGGAGGCTGTGATCTTGCTGAAGAGAGTTCATGTCTCTGGTGTGGTGTGCCCATGAGCTTTGGAGAAGTATCTTCTGTGTTGAGACATGGCTGCTTAGAGACATGGGCACGATTTTCAACACAGGTGGCTTTAAAAGTGTCATGAAAGGTGCCAATCATTGTGATTGTAAAAATATGCTTGTGACTCTTTAGCGCATGAGAATGGTCAGTGGTATTGGAAGCCAAACTCTAAAGATGTTGCTGGAGAAATATGCTGCCCTTGCCACCTGTAAATAATGTTATCAGAGTGAAGCACCTGTGTGGTTCTAGACAGCTCACATGGGTTGTGAAGCAGGCGACTCTGAAGGTCACACAGCAGGAATTTGAATTCTTTAAGACTCTAGATTGTGGAATGGAAAGCATAACGGAAGTAGCCTAGCTGCATGACGGAAGAATGATAAGAATAATGTATTGCAAAGACTAATCAGCTTAATAAATGATTAAACATGTGCATTTTGCTATATTGTGGTTTGCACTGGAGTAAAAGTTGGTAGACAAGTGCTTTCTTAAAAGGATGACATACATCATTGTGGTGTGTGGAATATTGCAGCACACATGCTCTATATGCAGGAGCCTTTGCTGATATTCTACTTATGGACTACTCATGGGTTATGTATGGCTTTGTATGTAGACTTTATGGTCTCTTTGGATCAGGAACTTGTGAATGTTTGTCCTAGCTCAAACAGCTTGGTTTATGTGATGGAATTGCTTGAAAGATGTTGGAGGCTGTGATCTTGCTGAAGAGAGTTCATGTCTCTGGTGTGGTGTGCCCATGAGCTTTGGAGAAGTATCTTCTGTGTTGAGACATGGCTGCTTAGAGACATGGGCACGATTTTCAACACAGGTGGCTTTAAAAGTGTCATGAAAGGTGCCAATCATTGTGATTGTAAAAATATGCTTGTGACTCTTTAGCGCATGAGAATGGTCAGTGGTATTGGAAGCCAAACTCTAAAGATGTTGCTGGAGAAATATGCTGCCCTTGCCACCTGTAAATAATGTTATCAGAGTGAAGCACCTGTGTGGTTCTAGACAGCTCACATGGGTTGTGAAGCAGGCGACTCTGAAGGTCACACAGCAGGAATTTGAATTCTTTAAGACTCTAGATTGTGGAATGGAAAGCATAACGGAAGTAGCCTAGCTGCATGACGGAAGAATGATAAGAATAATGTATTGCAAAGACTAATCAGCTTAATAAATGATTAAACATGTGCATTTTGCTATATTGTGGTTTGCACTGGAGTAAAAGTTGGTAGACAAGTGCTTTCTTAAAAGGATGACATACATCATTGTGGTGTGTGGAATATTGCAGCACACATACTCTATATGCAGGAGCCTTTGCTGATATTCTACTTATGGACTACTCATGGGTTATGTATGGCTTTGTATGTAGACTTTATGGTCTCTTTGGATCAGGAACTTGTGAATGTTTGTCCTAGCTCAAACAGCTTGGTTTATGTGATGGAATTGCTTGAAAGATGTTGGAGGCTGTGATCTTGCTGAAGAGAGTTCATGTCTCTGGTGTGGTGTGCCCATGAGCTTTGGAGAAGTATCTTCTGTGTTGAGACATGGCTGCTTAGAGACATGGGCACGATTTTCAACACAGGTGGCTTTAAAAGTGTCATGAAAGGTGCCAATCATTGTGATTGTAAAAATATTCTTGTGACTCTTTAGCGCATGAGAATGGTCAGTGGTATTGGAAGCCAAACTCTAAAGATGTTGCTGGAGAAATATGCTGCCCTTGCCACCTGTAAATAACGTTACCAGAGTGAAGCACCTGTGTGGTTCTAGACAGCTCACATGGGTTGTGAAGCAGGCGACTCTGAAGGTCACACAGCAGGAATTTGAATTCTTTAAGACTCTAGATTGTGGAATGGAAAGCATAACGGAAGTAGCCTAGCTGCATGACGGAAGAATGATAAGAATAATGTATTGCAAAGACTAATCAGCTTAATAAATGATTAAACATGTGCATTTTGCTATATTGTGGTTTGCACTGGAGTAAAAGTTGATAGACATATGGGTTCTTAAAAGAATAACAGACATAATTGAGGTTGGTGGAATATGGTAGCACACAGGGTAAACAAGTAGGAGCTTTTAATGATGTTGAATTTATCCATAAAACTCTTATATGAACAGGTGTTATGAGATGGCGACACACACATGGCGGGAGTGACAACGACTGTACAGTCACATAAACAGACACAAGGCAAGCTAAACTAAATGATACTAACAATTACACACGTATTTAATAATTGTACAACCTAACCATCATAAACCTATCTTTTAACTGAGCCGCGCTGGGGCCTCATGGGTAATTTGCCTCGGTCCAATGGGGCATTCCCCACTTACCCATGCGCCCCCGTGGCTGCGCTATTCATCTGTATTACGTTACGATAATGTACAATTATTTTAAATATGTCTGTAATTATGTGTGCCATTTAGTTTACCTTGCCTGTGTCTGTTTATGTGACTGAAAAGTTTTATTTTGTAGATTAATAAAAGAATAATCAAAAGGAGGCCGTGCCCTTAGGCTATAGGCATTTTACCAAGGCAACGGGACAACAAATCAAGACAAAACAATTCGTTTTTCAAATTAAAGCGACACTCGTGCATTTTTGTTCATTTACAAATTAAATAGTGTTAACTTTCTAACCTCTAAAGTTTGTCATTTTGATAAAGTCTGTGCCTTTGTAATGAGTTTTGACATCTACAAAACTGTTCTAAACAGGTATAGTGAGAATACATTTCACATTTTCTTCTTTTTATAGAATGACCAATGATAATTATTATCGTTTTTGAAGTATACGTGTCCTGAGGACTGTTGTAAGATGACTGGATATAATGTAATAAGAAATATAATTAGTGAACAGTATATGGACTATTCATGGGTTATTTATGGCTTTGTATGTAGACTTTATGGTCTCTTTGGATCAGGAACTTGTGAATGTTTGTCCTAGCCCAAACAGCTTGGTTTATGTGATGGAATTGCTTGAAAGATGTTGGAGGCTGTGATCTTGCTGAAGAGAGTTCATGTCTCTGGTGTGGTGTGCCCATGAGCTTTGGAGAAGTATCTTCTGTGTTGAGACATGGCTGCTTAGAGACATGGGCACGATTTTCAACACAGGTGGCTTTAAAAGTGTCATGAAAGGTGCCAATCATTGTGATTGTAAAAATATGCTTGTGACTCTTTAGCGCATGAGAATGGTCAGTGGTATTGGAAGCCAAACTCTAAAGATGTTGCTGGAGAAATATGCTGCCCTTGCCACCTGTAAATAATGTTATCAGAGTGAAGCACCTGTGTGGTTCTAGACAGCTCACATGGGTTGTGAAGCAGGCGACTCTGAAGGTCACACAGCAGGAATTTGAATTCTTTAAGACTCTAGATTGTGGAATGGAAAGCATAACGGAAGTAGCCTAGCTGCATGACGGAAGAATGATAAGAATAATGTATTGCAAAGACTAATCAGCTTAATAAATGATTAAACATGTGCATTTTGCTATATTGTGGTTTGCACTGGAGTAAAAGTTGGTAGACAAGTGCTTTCTTAAAAGGATGACATACATCATTGTGGTGTGTGGAATATTGCAGCACACATGCTCTATATGCAGGAGCCTTTGCTGATATTCTACTTATGGACTACTCATGGGTTATGTATGGCTTTGTATGTAGACTTTATGGTCTCTTTGGATCAGGAACTTGTGAATGTTTGTCCTAGCTCAAACAGCTTGGTTTATGTGATGGAATTGCTTGAAAGATGTTGGAGGCTGTGATCTTGCTGAAGAGAGTTCATGTCTCTGGTGTGGTGTGCCCATGAGCTTTGGAGAAGTATCTTCTGTGTTGAGACATGGCTGCTTAGAGACATGGGCACGATTTTCAACACAGGTGGCTTTAAAAGTGTCATGAAAGGTGCCAATCATTGTGATTGTAAAAATATGCTTGTGACTCTTTAGCGCATGAGAATGGTCAGTGGTATTGGAAGCCAAACTCTAAAGATGTTGCTGGAGAAATATGCTGCCCTTGCCACCTGTAAATAATGTGATCAGAGTGAAGCACCTGTGTGGTTCTAGACAGCTCACATGGGTTGTGAAGCAGGCGACTCTGAAGGTCACACAGCAGGAATTTGAATTCTTTAAGACTCTAGATTGTGGAATGGAAAGCATAACGGAAGTAGCCTTAGCTGCATGACGGAAGAATGATAAGAATAATGTATTGCAAAGACTAATCAGCTTAATAAATGATTAAACATGTGCATTTTGCTATATTGTGGTTTGCACTGGAGTAAAAGTTGGTAGACAAGTGCTTTCTTAAAAGGATGACATACATCATTGTGGTGTGTGGAATATTGCAGCACACATGCTCTATATGCAGGAGCCTTTGCTGATATTCTACTTATGGACTACTCATGGGTTATGTATGGCTTTGTATGTAGACTTTATGGTCTCTTTGGATCAGGAACTTGTGAATGTTTGTCCTAGCTCAAACAGCTTGGTTTATGTGATGGAATTGCTTGAAAGATGTTGGAGGCTGTGATCTTGCTGAAGAGAGTTCATGTCTCTGGTGTGGTGTGCCCATGAGCTTTGGAGAAGTATCTTCTGTGTTGAGACATGGCTGCTTAGAGACATGGGCACGATTTTCAACACAGGTGGCTTTAAAAGTGTCATGAAAGGTGCCAATCATTGTGATTGTAAAAATATTCTTGTGACTCTTTAGCGCATGAGAATGGTCAGTGGTATTGGAAGCCAAACTCTAAAGATGTTGCTGGAGAAATATGCTGCCCTTGCCACCTGTAAATAACGTTACCAGAGTGAAGCACCTGTGTGGTTCTAGACAGCTCACATGGGTTGTGAAGCAGGCGACTCTGAAGGTCACACAGCAGGAATTTGAATTCTTTAAGACTCTAGATTGTGGAATGGAAAGCATAACAGAAGTAGCCTAGCTGCATGACGGAAGAATGATAAGAATAATGTATTGCAAAGACTAATCAGCTTAATAAATGATTAAACATGTGCATTTTGCTATATTGTGGTTTGCACTGGAGTAAAAGTTGATAGACATATGGGTTCTTAAAAGAATAACAGACATAATTGAGGTTGGTGGAATATGGTAGCACACAGGGTAAACAAGTAGGAGCTTTTAATGATGTTGAATTTACCTATAAAACTCTTATATGAACAGGTGTTATGAGATGGCGACACACACATGGCGGGAGTGACAACGACTGTACAGTCACATAAACAGACACAAGGCAAGCTAAACTAAATGATACTAACAATTACACACGTATTTAATAATTGTACAACCTAACCATCATAAACCTATCTTTTAACTGAGCCGCGCTGGGGCCTCATGGGTAATTTGCCTCGGTCCAATGGGGCATTCCCCACTTACCCATGCGCCCCCGTGGCTGCGCTATTCATCTGTATTACGTTACGATAATGTACAATTATTTTAAATATGTCTGTAATTATGTGTGCCATTTAGTTTACCTTGCCCTGTGTCTGTTTATGTTACTGAAATGTTTTATTTTGTAGATTATTAAAAGAATAATCAAAAGGAGGCTGTGCCCTTAGGCTATAGGCATTTTACCAAGGCAACGGGACAACAAATCAAGTCAAAACAATTAGTTTTTCAAATTAAAGCGACACTCGTGCGTTTTTGTAAATCTACAAATTAAAAGGGAGACGGACTTGATTGTAGTCACTGGAAAACAGCTGCACACACGGTCGATATGTGAAAACTCCGCCTTTTATTTAAATTACACATAAAAGATATATAAGAACACGTCTAATGACATGGCGACACAAACATGGCGGGAGTGACAACGACTGTACAGTCACATAAACAGACACAAGGCAAGCTAAACTAAATGATACTAACAATTACACACGTATTTAATAATTGTACAACCTAACCATCATAAACCTATCTTTTAACTGAGCCGCGCTGGGGCCTCATGGGTAATTTGCCTCGGTCCAATGGGGCATTCCCCACTTACCCATGCGCCCCCGTGGCTGCGCTATTCGTCTGTATTACGTTACGATAATGTACAATTATTTTAAATATGTCTGTAATTATGTGTGCCATTTAGTTTACCTTGCCCTGTGTCTGTTTATGTTACTGAAATGTTTTATTTTGTAGATTATTAAAAGAATAATCAAAAGGAGGCCGTGCCCTTAGGCTATAGGCATTTTACCAAGGCAACGGGACAACAAATCAAGACAAAACAATTCGTTTTTCAAATTAAAGCGACACTCGTGCATTTTTGTTCATTTACAAATTAAATAGTGTTAACTTTCTAACCTCTAAAGTTTGTCATTTTGATAAAGTCTGTGCCTTTGTAATGAGTTTTGACATCTACAAAACTGTTCTAAACAGGTATAGTGAGAATACATTTCACATTTTCTTCTTTTTATAGAATGACCAATGATAATTATTATCGTTTTTGAAGTATACGTGTCCTGAGGACTGTTGTAAGATGACTGGATATAATGTAATAAGAAATATAATTAGTGAACAGTATATGGACTATTCATGGGTTATTTATGGCTTTGTATGTAGACTTTATGGTCTCTTTGGATCAGGAACTTGTGAATGTTTGTCCTAGCCCAAACAGCTTGGTTTATGTGATGGAATTGCTTGAAAGATGTTGGAGGCTGTGATCTTGCTGAAGAGAGTTCATGTCTCTGGTGTGGTGTGCCCATGAGCTTTGGAGAAGTATCTTCTGTGTTGAGACATGGCTGCTTAGAGACATGGGCACGATTTTCAACACAGGTGGCTTTAAAAGTGTCATGAAAGGTGCCAATCATTGTGATTGTAAAAATATGCTTGTGACTCTTTAGCGCATGAGAATGGTCAGTGGTATTGGAAGCCAAACTCTAAAGATGTTGCTGGAGAAATATGCTGCCCTTGCCACCTGTAAATAATGTTATCAGAGTGAAGCACCTGTGTGGTTCTAGACAGCTCACATGGGTTGTGAAGCAGGCGACTCTGAAGGTCACACAGCAGGAATTTGAATTCTTTAAGACTCTAGATTGTGGAATGGAAAGCATAACGGAAGTAGCCTAGCTGCATGACGGAAGAATGATAAGAATAATGTGTTGCAAAGACTAATCAGCTTAATAAATGATTAAACATGTGCATTTTGCTATATTGTGGTTTGCACTGGAGTAAAAGTTGGTAGACAAGTGCTTTCTTAAAAGGATGACATACATCATTGTGGTGTGTGGAATATTGCAGCACACATGCTCTATATGCAGGAGCCTTTGCTGATATTCTACTTATGGACTACTCATGGGTTATGTATGGCTTTGTATGTAGACTTTATGGTCTCTTTGGATCAGGAACTTGTGAATGTTTGTCCTAGCTCAAACAGCTTGGTTTATGTGATGGAATTGCTTGAAAGATGTTGGAGGCTGTGATCTTGCTGAAGAGAGTTCATGTCTCTGGTGTGGTGTGCCCATGAGCTTTGGAGAAGTATCTTCTGTGTTGAGACATGGCTGCTTAGAGACATGGGCACGATTTTCAACACAGGTGGCTTTAAAAGTGTCATGAAAGGTGCCAATCATTGTGATTGTAAAAATATGCTTGTGACTCTTTAGCGCATGAGAATGGTCAGTGGTATTGGAAGCCAAACTCTAAAGATGTTGCTGGAGAAATATGCTGCCCTTGCCACCTGTAAATAATGTTATCAGAGTGAAGCACCTGTGTGGTTCTAGACAGCTCACATGGGTTGTGAAGCAGGCGACTCTGAAGGTCACACAGCAGGAATTTGAATTCTTTAAGACTCTAGATTGTGGAATGGAAAGCATAACGGAAGTAGCCTAGCTGCATGACGGAAGAATGATAAGAATAATGTATTGCAAAGACTAATCAGCTTAATAAATGATTAAACATGTGCATTTTGCTATATTGTGGTTTGCACTGGAGTAAAAGTTGGTAGACAAGTGCTTTCTTAAAAGGATGACATACATCATTGTGGTGTGTGGAATATTGCAGCACACATGCTCTATATGCAGGAGCCTTTGCTGATATTCTACTTATGGACTACTCATGGGTTATGTATGGCTTTGTATGTAGACTTTATGGTCTCTTTGGATCAGGAACTTGTGAATGTTTGTCCTAGCTCAAACAGCTTGGTTTATGTGATGGAATTGCTTGAAAGATGTTGGAGGCTGTGATCTTGCTGAAGAGAGTTCATGTCTCTGGTGTGGTGTGCCCATGAGCTTTGGAGAAGTATCTTCTGTGTTGAGACATGGCTGCTTAGAGACATGGGCACGATTTTCAACACAGGTGGCTTTAAAAGTGTCATGAAAGGTGCCAATCATTGTGATTGTAAAAATATGCTTGTGACTCTTTAGCGCATGAGAATGGTCAGTGGTATTGGAAGCCAAACTCTAAAGATGTTGCTGGAGAAATATGCTGCCCTTGCCACCTGTAAATAATGTTATCAGAGTGAAGCACCTGTGTGGTTCTAGACAGCTCACATGGGTTGTGAAGCAGGCGACTCTGAAGGTCACACAGCAGGAATTTGAATTCTTTAAGACTCTAGATTGTGGAATGGAAAGCATAACGGAAGTAGCCTAGCTGCATGACGGAAGAATGATAAGAATAATGTATTGCAAAGACTAATCAGCTTAATAAATGATTAAACATGTGCATTTTGCTATATTGTGGTTTGCACTGGAGTAAAAGTTGGTAGACAAGTGCTTTCTTAAAAGGATGACATACATCATTGTGGTGTGTGGAATATTGCAGCACACATGCTCTATATGCAGGAGCCTTTGCTGATATTCTACTTATGGACTACTCATGGGTTATGTATGGCTTTGTATGTAGACTTTATGGTCTCTTTGGATCAGGAACTTGTGAATGTTTGTCCTAGCTCAAACAGCTTGGTTTATGTGATGGAATTGCTTGAAAGATGTTGGAGGCTGTGATCTTGCTGAAGAGAGTTCATGTCTCTGGTGTGGTGTGCCCATGAGCTTTGGAGAAGTATCTTCTGTGTTGAGACATGGCTGCTTAGAGACATGGGCACGATTTTCAACACAGGTGGCTTTAAAAGTGTCATGAAAGGTGCCAATCATTGTGATTGTAAAAATATTCTTGTGACTCTTTAGCGCATGAGAATGGTCAGTGGTATTGGAAGCCAAACTCTAAAGATGTTGCTGGAGAAATATGCTGCCCTTGCCACCTGTAAATAACGTTACCAGAGTGAAGCACCTGTGTGGTTCTAGACAGCTCACATGGGTTGTGAAGCAGGCGACTCTGAAGGTCACACAGCAGGAATTTGAATTCTTTAAGACTCTAGATTGTGGAATGGAAAGCATAACGGAAGTAGCCTAGCTGCATGACGGAAGAATGATAAGAATAATGTATTGCAAAGACTAATCAGCTTAATAAATGATTAAACATGTGCATTTTGCTATATTGTGGTTTGCACTGGAGTAAAAGTTGGTAGACAAGTGCTTTCTTAAAAGGATGACATACATCATTGTGGTGTGTGGAATATTGCAGCACACATGCTCTATATGCAGGAGCCTTTGCTGATATTCTACTTATGGACTACTCATGGGTTATGTATGGCTTTGTATGTAGACTTTATGGTCTCTTTGGATCAGGAACTTGTGAATGTTTGTCCTAGCTCAAACAGCTTAGTTTATGTGATGGAATTGCTTGAAAGATGTTGGAGGCTGTGATCTTGCTGAAGAGAGTTCATGTCTCTGGTGTGGTGTGCCCATGAGCTTTGGAGAAGTATCTTCTGTGTTGAGACATGGCTGCTTAGAGACATGGGCACGATTTTCAACACAGGTGGCTTTAAAAGTGTCATGAAAGGTGCCAATCATTGTGATTGTAAAAATATTCTTGTGACTCTTTAGCGCATGAGAATGGTCAGTGGTATTGGAAGCCAAACTCTAAAGATGTTGCTGGAGAAATATGCTGCCCTTGCCACCTGTAAATAACGTTACCAGAGTGAAGCACCTGTGTGGTTCTAGACAGCTCACATGGGTTGTGAAGCAGGCGACTCTGAAGGTCACACAGCAGGAATTTGAATTCTTTAAGACTCTAGATTGTGGAATGGAAAGCATAACGGAAGTAGCCTAGCTGCATGACGGAAGAATGATAAGAATAATGTATTGCAAAGACTAATCAGCTTAATAAATGATTAAACATGTGCATTTTGCTATATTGTGGTTTGCACTGGAGTAAAAGTTGGTAGACAAGTGCTTTCTTAAAAGGATGACATACATCATTGTGGTGTGTGGAATATTGCAGCACACATGCTCTATATGCAGGAGCCTTTGCTGATATTCTACTTATGGACTACTCATGGGTTATGTATGGCTTTGTATGTAGACTTTATGGTCTCTTTGGATCAGGAACTTGTGAATGTTTGTCCTAGCTCAAACAGCTTGGTTTATGTGATGGAATTGCTTGAAAGATGTTGGAGGCTGTGATCTTGCTGAAGAGAGTTCATGTCTCTGGTGTGGTGTGCCCATGAGCTTTGGAGAAGTATCTTCTGTGTTGAGACATGGCTGCTTAGAGACATGGGCACGATTTTCAACACAGGTGGCTTTAAAAGTGTCATGAAAGGTGCCAATCATTGTGATTGTAAAAATATGCTTGTGACTCTTTAGCGCATGAGAATGGTCAGTGGTATTGGAAGCCAAACTCTAAAGATGTTGCTGGAGAAATATGCTGCCCTTGCCACCTGTAAATAACGTTACCAGAGTGAAGCACCTGTGTGGTTCTAGACAGCTCACATGGGTTGTGAAGCAGGCGACTCTGAAGGTCACACAGCAGGAATTTGAATTCTTTAAGACTCTAGATTGTGGAATGGAAAGCATAACGGAAGTAGCCTAGCTGCATGACGGAAGAATGATAAGAATAATGTATTGCAAAGACTAATCAGCTTAATAAATGATTAAACATGTGCATTTTGCTATATTGTGGTTTGCACTGGAGTAAAAGTTGGTAGACAAGTGCTTTCTTAAAAGGATGACATACATCATTGTGGTGTGTGGAATATTGCAGCACACATGCTCTATATGCAGGAGCCTTTGCTGATATTCTACTTATGGACTACTCATGGGTTATGTATGGCTTTGTATGTAGACTTTATGGTCTCTTTGGATCAGGAACTTGTGAATGTTTGTCCTAGCTCAAACAGCTTGGTTTATGTGATGGAATTGCTTGAAAGATGTTGGAGGCTGTGATCTTGCTGAAGAGAGTTCATGTCTCTGGTGTGGTGTGCCCATGAGCTTTGGAGAAGTATCTTCTGTGTTGAGACATGGCTGCTTAGAGACATGGGCACGATTTTCAACACAGGTGGCTTTAAAAGTGTCATGAAAGGTGCCAATCATTGTGATTGTAAAAATATGCTTGTGACTCTTTAGCGCATGAGAATGGTCAGTGGTATTGGAAGCCAAACTCTAAAGATGTTGCTGGAGAAATATGCTGCCCTTGCCACCTGTAAATAACGTTACCAGAGTGAAGCACCTGTGTGGTTCTAGACAGCTCACATGGGTTGTGAAGCAGGCGACTCTGAAGGTCACACAGCAGGAATTTGAATTCTTTAAGACTCTAGATTGTGGAATGGAAAGCATAACGGAAGTAGCCTAGCTGCATGACGGAAGAATGATAAGAATAATGTATTGCAAAGACTAATCAGCTTAATAAATGATTAAACATGTGCATTTTGCTATATTGTGGTTTGCACTGGAGTAAAAGTTGGTAGACAAGTGCTTTCTTAAAAGGATGACATACATCATTGTGGTGTGTGGAATATTGCAGCACACATGCTCTATATGCAGGAGCCTTTGCTGATATTCTACTTATGGACTACTCATGGGTTATGTATGGCTTTGTATGTAGACTTTATGGTCTCTTTGGATCAGGAACTTGTGAATGTTTGTCCTAGCTCAAACAGCTTGGTTTATGTGATGGAATTGCTTGAAAGATGTTGGAGGCTGTGATCTTGCTGAAGAGAGTTCATGTCTCTGGTGTGGTGTGCCCATGAGCTTTGGAGAAGTATCTTCTGTGTTGAGACATGGCTGCTTAGAGACATGGGCACGATTTTCAACACAGGTGGCTTTAAAAGTGTCATGAAAGGTGCCAATCATTGTGATTGTAAAAATATGCTTGTGACTCTTTAGCGCATGAGAATGGTCAGTGGTATTGGAAGCCAAACTCTAAAGATGTTGCTGGAGAAATATGCTGCCCTTGCCACCTGTAAATAACGTTACCAGAGTGAAGCACCTGTGTGGTTCTAGACAGCTCACATGGGTTGTGAAGCAGGCGACTCTGAAGGTCACACAGCAGGAATTTGAATTCTTTAAGACTCTAGATTGTGGAATGGAAAGCATAACGGAAGTAGCCTAGCTGCATGACGGAAGAATGATAAGAATAATGTATTGCAAAGACTAATCAGCTTAATAAATGATTAAACATGTGCATTTTGCTATATTGTGGTTTGCACTGGAGTAAAAGTTGATAGACATATGGGTTCTTAAAAGAATAACAGACATAATTGAGGTTGGTGGAATATGGTAGCACACAGGGTAAACAAGTAGGAGCTTTTAATGATGTTGAATTTACCCATAAAACTCTTATATGAACAGGTGTTATGAGATGGCGACACACACATGGCGGGAGTGACAACGACTGTACAGTCACATAAACAGACACAAGGCAAGCTAAACTAAATGATACTAACAATTACACACGTATTTAATAATTGTACAACCTAACCATCATAAACCTATCTTTTAACTGAGCCGCGCTGGGGCCTCATGGGTAATTTGCCTCGGTCCAATGGGGCATTCCCCACTTACCCATGCGCCCCCGTGGCTGCGCTATTCATCTGTATTACGTTACGATAATGTACAATTATTTTAAATATGTCTGTAATTATGTGTGCCATTTAGTTTACCTTGCCCTGTGTCTGTTTATGTTACTGAAATGTTTTATTTTGTAGATTATTAAAAGAATAATCAAAAGGAGGCTGTGCCCTTAGGCTATAGGCATTTTACCAAGGCAACGGGACAACAAATCAAGTCAAAACAATTAGTTTTTCAAATTAAAGCGACACTCGTGCGTTTTTGTAAATCTACAAATTAAAAGGGAGACGGACTTGATTGTAGTCACTGGAAAACAGCTGCACACACGGTCGATATGTGAAAACTCCGCCTTTTATTTAAATTACACATAAAAGATATATAAGAACACGTCTAATGACATGGCGACACAAACATGGCGGGAGTGACAACGACTGTACAGTCACATAAACAGACACAAGGCAAGCTAAACTAAATGATACTAACAATTACACACGTATTTAATAATTGTACAACCTAACCATCATAAACCTATCTTTTAACTGAGCCGCGCTGGGGCCTCATGGGTAATTTGCCTCGGTCCAATGGGGCATTCCCCACTTACCCATGCGCCCCCGTGGCTGCGCTATTCGTCTGTATTACGTTACGATAATGTACAATTATTTTAAATATGTCTGTAATTATGTGTGCCATTTAGTTTACCTTGCCCTGTGTCTGTTTATGTTACTGAAATGTTTTATTTTGTAGATTATTAAAAGAATAATCAAAAGGAGGCCGTGCCCTTAGGCTATAGGCATTTTACCAAGGCAACGGGACAACAAATCAAGTCAAAACAATTAGTTTTTCAAATTAAAGCGACACTCGTGCGTTTTTGTAAATCTACAAATTAAAAGGGAGACGGACTTGATTGTAGTCACTGGAAAACAGCTGCACACACGGTCGATATGTGAAAACTCCGCCTTTTATTTAAATTACACATAAAAGATATATAAGAACACGTCTAATGACATGGCGACACAAACATGGCGGGAGTGACAACGACTGTACAGTCACATAAACAGACACAAGGCAAGCTAAACTAAATGATACTAACAATTACACACGTATTTAATAATTGTACAACCTAACCATCATAAACCTATCTTTTAACTGAGCCGCGCTGGGGCCTCATGGGTAATTTGCCTCGGTCCAATGGGGCATTCCCCACTTACCCATGCGCCCCCGTGGCTGCGCTATTCGTCTGTATTACGTTACGATAATGTACAATTATTTTAAATATGTCTGTAATTATGTGTGCCATTTAGTTTACCTTGCCCTGTGTCTGTTTATGTTACTGAAATGTTTTATTTTGTAGATTATTAAAAGAATAATCAAAAGGAGGCCGTGCCCTTAGGCTATAGGCATTTTACCAAGGCAACGGGACAACAAATCAAGTCAAAACAATTAGTTTTTCAAATTAAAGCGACACTCGTGCGTTTTTGTAAATCTACAAATTAAAAGGGAGACGGACTTGATTGTAGTCACTGGAAAACAGCTGCACACACGGTCGATATGTGAAAACTCCGCCTTTTATTTAAATTACACATAAAATATATATAAGAACACGTCTAATGACATGGCGACACAAACATGGCGGGAGTGACAACGACTGTACAGTCACATAAACAGACACAAGGCAAGCTAAACTAAATGATACTAACAATTACACACGTATTTAATAATTGTACAACCTAACCATCATGTAAAACCTATCTTTTAACTGAGGCGCGCTGGGGCCTCTTGGGTAATTTGCCTCGGTCCAATGGGGCATTCCCCATTTACCCATGCGCCCCCGTGGCTGCGCTATTCATCTGTATTACGTTACGATAATGTACAATTATTTTAAATATGTCTGTAATTATGTGTGCCATTTAGTTTACCTTGCCTGTGTCTGTTTATGTGACTGAAAAGTTTTATTTTGTAGATTAATAAAAGAATAATCAAAAGGAGGCCGTGCCCTTAGGCTATAGGCATTTTACCAAGGCAACGGGACAACAAATCAAGACAAAACAATTCGTTTTTCAAATTAAAGCGACACTCGTGCATTTTTGTTCATTTACAAATTAAATAGTGTTAACTTTCTAACCTCTAAAGTTTGTCATTTTGATAAAGTCTGTGCCTTTGTAATGAGTTTTGACATCTACAAAACTGTTCTAAACAGGTATAGTGAGAATACATTTCACATTTTCTTCTTTTTATAGAATGACCAATGATAATTATTATCGTTTTTGAAGTATACGTGTCCTGAGGACTGTTGTAAGATGACTGGATATAATGTAATAAGAAATATAATTAGTGAACAGTATATGGACTATTCATGGGTTATTTATGGCTTTGTATGTAGACTTTATGGTCTCTTTGGATCAGGAACTTGTGAATGTTTGTCCTAGCCCAAACAGCTTGGTTTATGTGATGGAATTGCTTGAAAGATGTTGGAGGCTGTGATCTTGCTGAAGAGAGTTCATGTCTCTGGTGTGGTGTGCCCATGAGCTTTGGAGAAGTATCTTCTGTGTTGAGACATGGCTGCTTAGAGACATGGGCACGATTTTCAACACAGGTGGCTTTAAAAGTGTCATGAAAGGTGCCAATCATTGTGATTGTAAAAATATGCTTGTGACTCTTTAGCGCATGAGAATGGTCAGTGGTATTGGAAGCCAAACTCTAAAGATGTTGCTGGAGAAATATGCTGCCCTTGCCACCTGTAAATAATGTTATCAGAGTGAAGCACCTGTGTGGTTCTAGACAGCTCACATGGGTTGTGAAGCAGGCGACTCTGAAGGTCACACAGCAGGAATTTGAATTCTTTAAGACTCTAGATTGTGGAATGGAAAGCATAACGGAAGTAGCCTAGCTGCATGACGGAAGAATGATAAGAATAATGTATTGCAAAGACTAATCAGCTTAATAAATGATTAAACATGTGCATTTTGCTATATTGTGGTTTGCACTGGAGTAAAAGTTGGTAGACAAGTGCTTTCTTAAAAGGATGACATACATCATTGTGGTGTGTGGAATATTGCAGCACACATGCTCTATATGCAGGAGCCTTTGCTGATATTCTACTTATGGACTACTCATGGGTTATGTATGGCTTTGTATGTAGACTTTATGGTCTCTTTGGATCAGGAACTTGTGAATGTTTGTCCTAGCTCAAACAGCTTGGTTTATGTGATGGAATTGCTTGAAAGATGTTGGAGGCTGTGATCTTGCTGAAGAGAGTTCATGTCTCTGGTGTGGTGTGCCCATGAGCTTTGGAGAAGTATCTTCTGTGTTGAGACATGGCTGCTTAGAGACATGGGCACGATTTTCAACACAGGTGGCTTTAAAAGTGTCATGAAAGGTGCCAATCATTGTGATTGTAAAAATATGCTTGTGACTCTTTAGCGCATGAGAATGGTCAGTGGTATTGGAAGCCAAACTCTAAAGATGTTGCTGGAGAAATATGCTGCCCTTGCCACCTGTAAATAATGTTATCAGAGTGAAGCACCTGTGTGGTTCTAGACAGCTCACATGGGTTGTGAAGCAGGCGACTCTGAAGGTCACACAGCAGGAATTTGAATTCTTTAAGACTCTAGATTGTGGAATGGAAAGCATAACGGAAGTAGCCTAGCTGCATGACGGAAGAATGATAAGAATAATGTATTGCAAAGACTAATCAGCTTAATAAATGATTAAACATGTGCATTTTGCTATATTGTGGTTTGCACTGGAGTAAAAGTTGGTAGACAAGTGCTTTCTTAAAAGGATGACATACATCATTGTGGTGTGTGGAATATTGCAGCACACATGCTCTATATGCAGGAGCCTTTGCTGATATTCTACTTATGGACTACTCATGGGTTATGTATGGCTTTGTATGTAGACTTTATGGTCTCTTTGGATCAGGAACTTGTGAATGTTTGTCCTAGCTCAAACAGCTTGGTTTATGTGATGGAATTGCTTGAAAGATGTTGGAGGCTGTGATCTTGCTGAAGAGAGTTCATGTCTCTGGTGTGGTGTGCCCATGAGCTTTGGAGAAGTATCTTCTGTGTTGAGACATGGCTGCTTAGAGACATGGGCACGATTTTCAACACAGGTGGCTTTAAAAGTGTCATGAAAGGTGCCAATCATTGTGATTGTAAAAATATGCTTGTGACTCTTTAGCGCATGAGAATGGTCAGTGGTATTGGAAGCCAAACTCTAAAGATGTTGCTGGAGAAATATGCTGCCCTTGCCACCTGTAAATAATGTTATCAGAGTGAAGCACCTGTGTGGTTCTAGACAGCTCACATGGGTTGTGAAGCAGGCGACTCTGAAGGTCACACAGCAGGAATTTGAATTCTTTAAGACTCTAGATTGTGGAATGGAAAGCATAACGGAAGTAGCCTAGCTGCATGACGGAAGAATGATAAGAATAATGTATTGCAAAGACTAATCAGCTTAATAAATGATTAAACATGTGCATTTTGCTATATTGTGGTTTGCACTGGAGTAAAAGTTGGTAGACAAGTGCTTTCTTAAAAGGATGACATACATCATTGTGGTGTGTGGAATATTGCAGCACACATGCTCTATATGCAGGAGCCTTTGCTGATATTCTACTTATGGACTACTCATGGGTTATGTATGGCTTTGTATGTAGACTTTATGGTCTCTTTGGATCAGGAACTTGTGAATGTTTGTCCTAGCTCAAACAGCTTGGTTTATGTGATGGAATTGCTTGAAAGATGTTGGAGGCTGTGATCTTGCTGAAGAGAGTTCATGTCTCTGGTGTGGTGTGCCCATGAGCTTTGGAGAAGTATCTTCTGTGTTGAGACATGGCTGCTTAGAGACATGGGCACGATTTTCAACACAGGTGGCTTTAAAAGTGTCATGAAAGGTGCCAATCATTGTGATTGTAAAAATATGCTTGTGACTCTTTAGCGCATGAGAATGGTCAGTGGTATTGGAAGCCAAACTCTAAAGATGTTGCTGGAGAAATATGCTGCCCTTGCCACCTGTAAATAATGTTATCAGAGTGAAGCACCTGTGTGGTTCTAGACAGCTCACATGGGTTGTGAAGCAGGCGACTCTGAAGGTCACACAGCAGGAATTTGAATTCTTTAAGACTCTAGATTGTGGAATGGAAAGCATAACGGAAGTAGCCTAGCTGCATGACGGAAGAATGATAAGAATAATGTATTGCAAAGACTAATCAGCTTAATAAATGATTAAACATGTGCATTTTGCTATATTGTGGTTTGCACTGGAGTAAAAGTTGGTAGACAAGTGCTTTCTTAAAAGGATGACATACATCATTGTGGTGTGTGGAATATTGCAGCACACATGCTCTATATGCAGGAGCCTTTGCTGATATTCTACTTATGGACTACTCATGGGTTATGTATGGCTTTGTATGTAGACTTTATGGTCTCTTTGGATCAGGAACTTGTGAATGTTTGTCCTAGCTCAAACAGCTTGGTTTATGTGATGGAATTGCTTGAAAGATGTTGGAGGCTGTGATCTTGCTGAAGAGAGTTCATGTCTCTGGTGTGGTGTGCCCATGAGCTTTGGAGAAGTATCTTCTGTGTTGAGACATGGCTGCTTAGAGACATGGGCACGATTTTCAACACAGGTGGCTTTAAAAGTGTCATGAAAGGTGCCAATCATTGTGATTGTAAAAATATGCTTGTGACTCTTTAGCGCATGAGAATGGTCAGTGGTATTGGAAGCCAAACTCTAAAGATGTTGCTGGAGAAATATGCTGCCCTTGCCACCTGTAAATAATGTTATCAGAGTGAAGCACCTGTGTGGTTCTAGACAGCTCACATGGGTTGTGAAGCAGGCGACTCTGAAGGTCACACAGCAGGAATTTGAATTCTTTAAGACTCTAGATTGTGGAATGGAAAGCATAACGGAAGTAGCCTAGCTGCATGACGGAAGAATGATAAGAATAATGTATTGCAAAGACTAATCAGCTTAATAAATGATTAAACATGTGCATTTTGCTATATTGTGGTTTGCACTGGAGTAAAAGTTGGTAGACAAGTGCTTTCTTAAAAGGATGACATACATCATTGTGGTGTGTGGAATATTGCAGCACACATGCTCTATATGCAGGAGCCTTTGCTGATATTCTACTTATGGACTACTCATGGGTTATGTATGGCTTTGTATGTAGACTTTATGGTCTCTTTGGATCAGGAACTTGTGAATGTTTGTCCTAGCTCAAACAGCTTGGTTTATGTGATGGAATTGCTTGAAAGATGTTGGAGGCTGTGATCTTGCTGAAGAGAGTTCATGTCTCTGGTGTGGTGTGCCCATGAGCTTTGGAGAAGTATCTTCTGTGTTGAGACATGGCTGCTTAGAGACATGGGCACGATTTTCAACACAGGTGGCTTTAAAAGTGTCATGAAAGGTGCCAATCATTGTGATTGTAAAAATATGCTTGTGACTCTTTAGCGCATGAGAATGGTCAGTGGTATTGGAAGCCAAACTCTAAAGATGTTGCTGGAGAAATATGCTGCCCTTGCCACCTGTAAATAATGTTATCAGAGTGAAGCACCTGTGTGGTTCTAGACAGCTCACATGGGTTGTGAAGCAGGCGACTCTGAAGGTCACACAGCAGGAATTTGAATTCTTTAAGACTCTAGATTGTGGAATGGAAAGCATAACGGAAGTAGCCTAGCTGCATGACGGAAGAATGATAAGAATAATGTATTGCAAAGACTAATCAGCTTAATAAATGATTAAACATGTGCATTTTGCTATATTGTGGTTTGCACTGGAGTAAAAGTTGGTAGACAAGTGCTTTCTTAAAAGGATGACATACATCATTGTGGTGTGTGGAATATTGCAGCACACATGCTCTATATGCAGGAGCCTTTGCTGATATTCTACTTATGGACTACTCATGGGTTATGTATGGCTTTGTATGTAGACTTTATGGTCTCTTTGGATCAGGAACTTGTGAATGTTTGTCCTAGCTCAAACAGCTTGGTTTATGTGATGGAATTGCTTGAAAGATGTTGGAGGCTGTGATCTTGCTGAAGAGAGTTCATGTCTCTGGTGTGGTGTGCCCATGAGCTTTGGAGAAGTATCTTCTGTGTTGAGACATGGCTGCTTAGAGACATGGGCACGATTTTCAACACAGGTGGCTTTAAAAGTGTCATGAAAGGTGCCAATCATTGTGATTGTAAAAATATGCTTGTGACTCTTTAGCGCATGAGAATGGTCAGTGGTATTGGAAGCCAAACTCTAAAGATGTTGCTGGAGAAATATGCTGCCCTTGCCACCTGTAAATAATGTTATCAGAGTGAAGCACCTGTGTGGTTCTAGACAGCTCACATGGGTTGTGAAGCAGGCGACTCTGAAGGTCACACAGCAGGAATTTGAATTCTTTAAGACTCTAGATTGTGGAATGGAAAGCATAACGGAAGTAGCCTAGCTGCATGACGGAAGAATGATAAGAATAATGTATTGCAAAGACTAATCAGCTTAATAAATGATTAAACATGTGCATTTTGCTATATTGTGGTTTGCACTGGAGTAAAAGTTGGTAGACAAGTGCTTTCTTAAAAGGATGACATACATCATTGTGGTGTGTGGAATATTGCAGCACACATGCTCTATATGCAGGAGCCTTTGCTGATATTCTACTTATGGACTACTCATGGGTTATGTATGGCTTTGTATGTAGACTTTATGGTCTCTTTGGATCAGGAACTTGTGAATGTTTGTCCTAGCTCAAACAGCTTGGTTTATGTGATGGAATTGCTTGAAAGATGTTGGAGGCTGTGATCTTGCTGAAGAGAGTTCATGTCTCTGGTGTGGTGTGCCCATGAGCTTTGGAGAAGTATCTTCTGTGTTGAGACATGGCTGCTTAGAGACATGGGCACGATTTTCAACACAGGTGGCTTTAAAAGTGTCATGAAAGGTGCCAATCATTGTGATTGTAAAAATATGCTTGTGACTCTTTAGCGCATGAGAATGGTCAGTGGTATTGGAAGCCAAACTCTAAAGATGTTGCTGGAGAAATATGCTGCCCTTGCCACCTGTAAATAATGTTATCAGAGTGAAGCACCTGTGTGGTTCTAGACAGCTCACATGGGTTGTGAAGCAGGCGACTCTGAAGGTCACACAGCAGGAATTTGAATTCTTTAAGACTCTAGATTGTGGAATGGAAAGCATAACGGAAGTAGCCTAGCTGCATGACGGAAGAATGATAAGAATAATGTATTGCAAAGACTAATCAGCTTAATAAATGATTAAACATGTGCATTTTGCTATATTGTGGTTTGCACTGGAGTAAAAGTTGGTAGACAAGTGCTTTCTTAAAAGGATGACATACATCATTGTGGTGTGTGGAATATTGCAGCACACATGCTCTATATGCAGGAGCCTTTGCTGATATTCTACTTATGGACTACTCATGGGTTATGTATGGCTTTGTATGTAGACTTTATGGTCTCTTTGGATCAGGAACTTGTGAATGTTTGTCCTAGCTCAAACAGCTTGGTTTATGTGATGGAATTGCTTGAAAGATGTTGGAGGCTGTGATCTTGCTGAAGAGAGTTCATGTCTCTGGTGTGGTGTGCCCATGAGCTTTGGAGAAGTATCTTCTGTGTTGAGACATGGCTGCTTAGAGACATGGGCACGATTTTCAACACAGGTGGCTTTAAAAGTGTCATGAAAGGTGCCAATCATTGTGATTGTAAAAATATTCTTGTGACTCTTTAGCGCATGAGAATGGTCAGTGGTATTGGAAGCCAAACTCTAAAGATGTTGCTGGAGAAATATGCTGCCCTTGCCACCTGTAAATAACGTTACCAGAGTGAAGCACCTGTGTGGTTCTAGACAGCTCACATGGGTTGTGAAGCAGGCGACTCTGAAGGTCACACAGCAGGAATTTGAATTCTTTAAGACTCTAGATTGTGGAATGGAAAGCATAACGGAAGTAGCCTAGCTGCATGACGGAAGAATGATAAGAATAATGTATTGCAAAGACTAATCAGCTTAATAAATGATTAAACATGTGCATTTTGCTATATTGTGGTTTGCACTGGAGTAAAAGTTGATAGACATATGGGTTCTTAAAAGAATAACAGACATAATTGAGGTTGGTGGAATATGGTAGCACACAGGGTAAACAAGTAGGAGCATTTAATGATGTTGAATTTACCCATAAAACTCTTATATGAACAGGTGTTATGAGATGGCGACACACACATGGCGGGAGTGACAATGACTGTACAGTCACATAAACAGACACAAGGCAAGCTAAACTAAATGATACTAACAATTACACACGTATTTAATAATTGTACAACCTAACCATCATAAACCTATCTTTTAACTGAGCCGCGCTGGGGCCTCATGGGTAATTTGCCTCGGTCCAATGGGGCATTCCCCACTTACCCATGCGCCCCCGTGGCTGCGCTATTCATCTGTATTACGTTACGATAATGTACAATTATTTTAAATATGTCTGTAATTATGTGTGCCATTTAGTTTACCTTGCCCTGTGTCTGTTTATGTTACTGAAATGTTTTATTTTGTAGATTATTAAAAGAATAATCAAAAGGAGGCTGTGCCCTTAGGCTATAGGCATTTTACCAAGGCAACGGGACAACAAATCAAGTCAAAACAATTAGTTTTTCAAATTAAAGCGACACTCGTGCGTTTTTGTAAATCTACAAATTAAAAGGGAGACGGACTTGATTGTAGTCACTGGAAAACAGCTGCACACACGGTCGATATGTGAAAACTCCGCCTTTTATTTAAATTACACATAAAAGATATATAAGAACACCTCTAATGACATGGCGACACAAACATGGCGGGAGTGACAACGACTGTACAGTCACATAAACAGACACAAGGCAAGCTAAACTAAATGATACTAACAATTACACACGTATTTAATAATTGTACAACCTAACCATCATAAACCTATCTTTTAACTGAGCCGCGCTGGGGCCTCATGGGTAATTTGCCTCGGTCCAATGGGGCATTCCCCACTTACCCATGCGCCCCCGTGGCTGCGCTATTCATCTGTATTACGTTACGATAATGTACAATTATTTTAAATATGTCTGTAATTATGTGTGCCATTTAGTTTACCTTGCCCTGTGTCTGTTTATGTGACTGAAAAGTTTTATTTTGTAGATTAATAAAAGAATAATCAAAAGGAGGCCGTGCCCTTAGGCTATAGGCATTTTACCAAGGCAACGGGACAACAAATCAAGACAAAACAATTCGTTTTTCAAATTAAAGCGACACTCGTGCATTTTTGTTCATTTACAAATTAAATAGTGTTAACTTTCTAACCTCTAAAGTTTGTCATTTTGATAAAGTCAGTGCCTTTGTAATGAGTTTTGACATCTACAAAACTGTTCTAAACAGGTATAGTGAGAATACATTTCACATTTTCTTCTTTTTATAGAATGACCAATGATAATTATTATCGTTTTTGAAGTATACGTGTCCTGAGGACTGTTGTAAGATGACTGGATATAATGTAATAAGAAATATAATTAGTGAACAGTATATGGACTATTCATGGGTTATTTATGGCTTTGTATGTAGACTTTATGGTCTCTTTGGATCAGGAACTTGTGAATGTTTGTCCTAGCCCAAACAGCTTGGTTTATGTGATGGAATTGCTTGAAAGATGTTGGAGGCTGTGATCTTGCTGAAGAGAGTTCATGTCTCTGGTGTGGTGTGCCCATGAGCTTTGGAGAAGTATCTTCTGTGTTGAGACATGGCTGCTTAGAGACATGGGCACGATTTTCAACACAGGTGGCTTTAAAAGTGTCATGAAAGGTGCCAATCATTGTGATTGTAAAAATATGCTTGTGACTCTTTAGCGCATGAGAATGGTCAGTGGTATTGGAAGCCAAACTCTAAAGATGTTGCTGGAGAAATATGCTGCCCTTGCCACCTGTAAATAATGTTATCAGAGTGAAGCACCTGTGTGGTTCTAGACAGCTCACATGGGTTGTGAAGCAGGCGACTCTGAAGGTCACACAGCAGGAATTTGAATTCTTTAAGACTCTAGATTGTGGAATGGAAAGCATAACGGAAGTAGCCTAGCTGCATGACGGAAGAATGATAAGAATAATGTATTGCAAAGACTAATCAGCTTAATAAATGATTAAACATGTGCATTTTGCTATATTGTGGTTTGCACTGGAGTAAAAGTTGGTAGACAAGTGCTTTCTTAAAAGGATGACATACATCATTGTGGTGTGTGGAATATTGCAGCACACATGCTCTATATGCAGGAGCCTTTGCTGATATTCTACTTATGGACTACTCATGGGTTATGTATGGCTTTGTATGTAGACTTTATGGTCTCTTTGGATCAGGAACTTGTGAATGTTTGTCCTAGCTCAAACAGCTTGGTTTATGTGATGGAATTGCTTGAAAGATGTTGGAGGCTGTGATCTTGCTGAAGAGAGTTCATGTCTCTGGTGTGGTGTGCCCATGAGCTTTGGAGAAGTATCTTCTGTGTTGAGACATGGCTGCTTAGAGACATGGGCACGATTTTCAACACAGGTGGCTTTAAAAGTGTCATGAAAGGTGCCAATCATTGTGATTGTAAAAATATGCTTGTGACTCTTTAGCGCATGAGAATGGTCAGTGGTATTGGAAGCCAAACTCTAAAGATGTTGCTGGAGAAATATGCTGCCCTTGCCACCTGTAAATAATGTTATCAGAGTGAAGCACCTGTGTGGTTCTAGACAGCTCACATGGGTTGTGAAGCAGGCGACTCTGAAGGTCACACAGCAGGAATTTGAATTCTTTAAGACTCTAGATTGTGGAATGGAAAGCATAACGGAAGTAGCCTAGCTGCATGACGGAAGAATGATAAGAATAATGTATTGCAAAGACTAATCAGCTTAATAAATGATTAAACATGTGCATTTTGCTATATTGTGGTTTGCACTGGAGTAAAAGTTGGTAGACAAGTGCTTTCTTAAAAGGATGACATACATCATTGTGGTGTGTGGAATATTGCAGCACACATGCTCTATATGCAGGAGCCTTTGCTGATATTCTACTTATGGACTACTCATGGGTTATGTATGGCTTTGTATGTAGACTTTATGGTCTCTTTGGATCAGGAACTTGTGAATGTTTGTCCTAGCCCAAACAGCTTGGTTTATGTGATGGAATTGCTTGAAAGATGTTGGAGGCTGTGATCTTGCTGAAGAGAGTTCATGTCTCTGGTGTGGTGTGCCCATGAGCTTTGGAGAAGTATCTTCTGTGTTGAGACATGGCTGCTTAGAGACATGGGCACGATTTTCAACACAGGTGGCTTTAAAAGTGTCATGAAAGGTGCCAATCATTGTGATTGTAAAAATATGCTTGTGACTCTTTAGCGCATGAGAATGGTCAGTGGTATTGGAAGCCAAACTCTAAAGATGTTGCTGGAGAAATATGCTGCCCTTGCCACCTGTAAATAATGTTATCAGAGTGAAGCAACTGTGTGGTTCTAGACAGCTCACATGGGTTGTGAAGCAGGCGACTCTGAAGGTCACACAGCAGGAATTTGAATTCTTTAAGACTCTAGATTGTGGAATGGAAAGCATAACGGAAGTAGCCTAGCTGCATGACGGAAGAATGATAAGAATAATGTATTGCAAAGACTAATCAGCTTAATAAATGATTAAACATGTGCATTTTGCTATATTGTGGTTTGCACTGGAGTAAAAGTTGGTAGACAAGTGCTTTCTTAAAAGGATGACATACATCATTGTGGTGTGTGGAATATTGCAGCACACATGCTCTATATGCAGGAGCCTTTGCTGATATTCTACTTATGGACTACTCATGGGTTATGTATGGCTTTGTATGTAGACTTTATGGTCTCTTTGGATCAGGAACTTGTGAATGTTTGTCCTAGCTCAAACAGCTTGGTTTATGTGATGGAATTGCTTGAAAGATGTTGGAGGCTGTGATCTTGCTGAAGAGAGTTCATGTCTCTGGTGTGGTGTGCCCATGAGCTTTGGAGAAGTATCTTCTGTGTTGAGACATGGCTGCTTAGAGACATGGGCACGATTTTCAACACAGGTGGCTTTAAAAGTGTCATGAAAGGTGCCAATCATTGTGATTGTAAAAATATGCTTGTGACTCTTTAGCGCATGAGAATGGTCAGTGGTATTGGAAGCCAAACTCTAAAGATGTTGCTGGAGAAATATGCTGCCCTTGCCACCTGTAAATAATGTTATCAGAGTGAAGCACCTGTGTGGTTCTAGACAGCTCACATGGGTTGTGAAGCAGGCGACTCTGAAGGTCACACAGCAGGAATTTGAATTCTTTAAGACTCTAGATTGTGGAATGGAAAGCATAACGGAAGTAGCCTAGCTGCATGACGGAAGAATGATAAGAATAATGTATTGCAAAGACTAATCAGCTTAATAAATGATTAAACATGTGCATTTTGCTATATTGTGGTTTGCACTGGAGTAAAAGTTGATAGACATATGGGTTCTTAAAAGAATAACAGACATAATTGAGGTTGGTGGAATATGGTAGCACACAGGGTAAACAAGTAGGAGCTTTTAATGGTGTTGAATTTACCCATAAAACTCTTATATGAACAGGTGTTATGAGATGGCGACACACACATGGCGGGAGTGACAACGACTGTACAGTCACATAAACAGACACAAGGCAAGCTAAACTAAATGATACTAACAATTACACACGTATTTAATAATTGTACAACCTAACCATCATAAACCTATCTTTTAACTGAGCCGCGCTGGGGCCTCATGGGTAATTTGCCTCGGTCCAATGGGGCATTCCCCACTTACCCATGCGCCCCCGTGGCTGCGCTATTCGTCTGTATTACGTTACGATAATGTACAATTATTTTAAATATGTCTGTAATTATGTGTGCCATTTAGTTTACCTTGCCCTGTGTCTGTTTATGTTACTGAAATGTTTTATTTTGTAGATTATTAAAAGAATAATCAAAAGGAGGCTGTGCCCTTAGGCTATAGGCATTTTACCAAGGCAACGGGACAACAAATCAAGTCAAAACAATTAGTTTTTCAAATTAAAGCGACACTCGTGCGTTTTTGTAAATCTACAAATTAAAAGGGAGACGGACTTGATTGTAGTCACTGGAAAACAGCTGCACACACGGTCGATATGTGAAAACTCCGCCTTTTATTTAAATTACACATAAAAGATATATAAGAACACGTCTAATGACATGGCGACACAAACATGGCGGGAGTGACAACGACTGTACAGTCACATAAACAGACACAAGGCAAACTAAACTAAATGATACTAACAATTACACACGTATTTAATAATTGTACAACCTAACCATCATGTAAAACCTATCTTTTAACTGAGGCGCGCTGGGGCCTCTTGGGTAATTTGCCTCGGTCCAATGGGGCATTCCCCACTTACCCATGCGCCCCCGTGGCTGCGCTATTCGTCTGTATTACGTTACGATAATGTACAATTATTTTAAATATGTCTGTAATTATGTGTGCCATTTAGTTTACCTTGCCCTGTGTCTGTTTATGTTACTGAAATGTTTTATTTTGTAGATTATTAAAAGAATAATCAAAAGGAGGCTGTGCCCTTAGGCTATAGGCATTTTACCAAGGCAACGGGACAACAAATCAAGTCAAAACAATTAGTTTTTCAAATTAAAGCGACACTCGTGCGTTTTTGTAAATCTACAAATTAAAAGGGAGACGGACTTGATTGTAGTCACTGGAAAACAGCTGCACACACGGTCGATATGTGAAAACTCCGCCTTTTATTTAAATTACACATAAAAGATATATAAGAACACGTCTAATGACATGGCGACACAAACATGGCGGGAGTGACAACGACTGTACAGTCACATAAACAGACACAAGGCAAGCTAAACTAAATGATACTAACAATTACACACGTATTTAATAATTGTACAACCTAACCATCATGTAAAACCTATCTTTTAACTGAGGCGCGCTGGGGCCTCTTGGGTAATTTGCCTCGGTCCAATGGGGCATTCCCCACTTACCCATGCGCCCCCGTGGCTGCGCTATTCATCTGTATTACGTTACGATAATGTACAATTATTTTAAATATGTCTGTAATTATGTGTGCCATTTAGTTTACCTTGCCCTGTGTCTGTTTATGTGACTGAAAAGTTTTATTTTGTAGATTAATAAAAGAATAATCAAAAGGAGGCCGTGCCCTTAGGCTATAGGCATTTTACCAAGGCAACGGGACAACAAATCAAGACAAAACAATTCGTTTTTCAAATTAAAGCGACACTCGTGCATTTTTGTTCATTTACAAATTAAATAGTGTTAACTTTCTAACCTCTAAAGTTTGTCATTTTGATAAAGTCAGTGCCTTTGTAATGAGTTTTGACATCTACAAAACTGTTCTAAACAGGTATAGTGAGAATACATTTCACATTTTCTTCTTTTTATAGAATGACCAATGATAATTATTATCGTTTTTGAAGTATACGTGTCCTGAGGACTGTTGTAAGATGACTGGATATAATGTAATAAGAAATATAATTAGTGAACAGTATATGGACTATTCATGGGTTATTTATGGCTTTGTATGTAGACTTTATGGTCTCTTTGGATCAGGAACTTGTGAATGTTTGTCCTAGCCCAAACAGCTTGGTTTATGTGATGGAATTGCTTGAAAGATGTTGGAGGCTGTGATCTTGCTGAAGAGAGTTCATGTCTCTGGTGTGGTGTGCCCATGAGCTTTGGAGAAGTATCTTCTGTGTTGAGACATGGCTGCTTAGAGACATGGGCACGATTTTCAACACAGGTGGCTTTAAAAGTGTCATGAAAGGTGCCAATCATTGTGATTGTAAAAATATGCTTGTGACTCTTTAGCGCATGAGAATGGTCAGTGGTATTGGAAGCCAAACTCTAAAGATGTTGCTGGAGAAATATGCTGCCCTTGCCACCTGTAAATAATGTTATCAGAGTGAAGCACCTGTGTGGTTCTAGACAGCTCACATGGGTTGTGAAGCAGGCGACTCTGAAGGTCACACAGCAGGAATTTGAATTCTTTAAGACTCTAGATTGTGGAATGGAAAGCATAACGGAAGTAGCCTAGCTGCATGACGGAAGAATGATAAGAATAATGTATTGCAAAGACTAATCAGCTTAATAAATGATTAAACATGTGCATTTTGCTATATTGTGGTTTGCACTGGAGTAAAAGTTGGTAGACAAGTGCTTTCTTAAAAGGATGACATACATCATTGTGGTGTGTGGAATATTGCAGCACACATGCTCTATATGCAGGAGCCTTTGCTGATATTCTACTTATGGACTACTCATGGGTTATGTATGGCTTTGTATGTAGACTTTATGGTCTCTTTGGATCAGGAACTTGTGAATGTTTGTCCTAGCTCAAACAGCTTGGTTTATGTGATGGAATTGCTTGAAAGATGTTGGAGGCTGTGATCTTGCTGAAGAGAGTTCATGTCTCTGGTGTGGTGTGCCCATGAGCTTTGGAGAAGTATCTTCTGTGTTGAGACATGGCTGCTTAGAGACATGGGCACGATTTTCAACACAGGTGGCTTTAAAAGTGTCATGAAAGGTGCCAATCATTGTGATTGTAAAAATATGCTTGTGACTCTTTAGCGCATGAGAATGGTCAGTGGTATTGGAAGCCAAACTCTAAAGATGTTGCTGGAGAAATATGCTGCCCTTGCCACCTGTAAATAATGTTATCAGAGTGAAGCACCTGTGTGGTTCTAGACAGCTCACATGGGTTGTGAAGCAGGCGACTCTGAAGGTCACACAGCAGGAATTTGAATTCTTTAAGACTCTAGATTGTGGAATGGAAAGCATAACGGAAGTAGCCTAGCTGCATGACGGAAGAATGATAAGAATAATGTATTGCAAAGACTAATCAGCTTAATAAATGATTAAACATGTGCATTTTGCTATATTGTGGTTTGCACTGGAGTAAAAGTTGGTAGACAAGTGCTTTCTTAAAAGGATGACATACATCATTGTGGTGTGTGGAATATTGCAGCACACATGCTCTATATGCAGGAGCCTTTGCTGATATTCTACTTATGGACTACTCATGGGTTATGTATGGCTTTGTATGTAGACTTTATGGTCTCTTTGGATCAGGAACTTGTGAATGTTTGTCCTAGCTCAAACAGCTTGGTTTATGTGATGGAATTGCTTGAAAGATGTTGGAGGCTGTGATCTTGCTGAAGAGAGTTCATGTCTCTGGTGTGGTGTGCCCATGAGCTTTGGAGAAGTATCTTCTGTGTTGAGACATGGCTGCTTAGAGACATGGGCACGATTTTCAACACAGGTGGCTTTAAAAGTGTCATGAAAGGTGCCAATCATTGTGATTGTAAAAATATGCTTGTGACTCTTTAGCGCATGAGAATGGTCAGTGGTATTGGAAGCCAAACTCTAAAGATGTTGCTGGAGAAATATGCTGCCCTTGCCACCTGTAAATAATGTTATCAGAGTGAAGCACCTGTGTGGTTCTAGACAGCTCACATGGGTTGTGAAGCAGGCGACTCTGAAGGTCACACAGCAGGAATTTGAATTCTTTAAGACTCTAGATTGTGGAATGGAAAGCATAACGGAAGTAGCCTAGCTGCATGACGGAAGAATGATAAGAATAATGTATTGCAAAGACTAATCAGCTTAATAAATGATTAAACATGTGCATTTTGCTATATTGTGGTTTGCACTGGAGTAAAAGTTGGTAGACAAGTGCTTTCTTAAAAGGATGACATACATCATTGTGGTGTGTGGAATATTGCAGCACACATGCTCTATATGCAGGAGCCTTTGCTGATATTCTACTTATGGACTACTCATGGGTTATGTATGGCTTTGTATGTAGACTTTATGGTCTCTTTGGATCAGGAACTTGTGAATGTTTGTCCTAGCTCAAACAGCTTGGTTTATGTGATGGAATTGCTTGAAAGATGTTGGAGGCTGTGATCTTGCTGAAGAGAGTTCATGTCTCTGGTGTGGTGTGCCCATGAGCTTTGGAGAAGTATCTTCTGTGTTGAGACATGGCTGCTTAGAGACATGGGCACGATTTTCAACACAGGTGGCTTTAAAAGTGTCATGAAAGGTGCCAATCATTGTGATTGTAAAAATATGCTTGTGACTCTTTAGCGCATGAGAATGGTCAGTGGTATTGGAAGCCAAACTCTAAAGATGTTGCTGGAGAAATATGCTGCCCTTGCCACCTGTAAATAATGTTATCAGAGTGAAGCACCTGTGTGGTTCTAGACAGCTCACATGGGTTGTGAAGCAGGCGACTCTGAAGGTCACACAGCAGGAATTTGAATTCTTTAAGACTCTAGATTGTGGAATGGAAAGCATAACGGAAGTAGCCTAGCTGCATGACGGAAGAATGATAAGAATAATGTATTGCAAAGACTAATCAGCTTAATAAATGATTAAACATGTGCATTTTGCTATATTGTGGTTTGCACTGGAGTAAAAGTTGGTAGACAAGTGCTTTCTTAAAAGGATGACATACATCATTGTGGTGTGTGGAATATTGCAGCACACATGCTCTATATGCAGGAGCCTTTGCTGATATTCTACTTATGGACTACTCATGGGTTATGTATGGCTTTGTATGTAGACTTTATGGTCTCTTTGGATCAGGAACTTGTGAATGTTTGTCCTAGCTCAAACAGCTTGGTTTATGTGATGGAATTGCTTGAAAGATGTTGGAGGCTGTGATCTTGCTGAAGAGAGTTCATGTCTCTGGTGTGGTGTGCCCATGAGCTTTGGAGAAGTATCTTCTGTGTTGAGACATGGCTGCTTAGAGACATGGGCACGATTTTCAACACAGGTGGCTTTAAAAGTGTCATGAAAGGTGCCAATCATTGTGATTGTAAAAATATGCTTGTGACTCTTTAGCGCATGAGAATGGTCAGTGGTATTGGAAGCCAAACTCTAAAGATGTTGCTGGAGAAATATGCTGCCCTTGCCACCTGTAAATAATGTTATCAGAGTGAAGCACCTGTGTGGTTCTAGACAGCTCACATGGGTTGTGAAGCAGGCGACTCTGAAGGTCACACAGCAGGAATTTGAATTCTTTAAGACTCTAGATTGTGGAATGGAAAGCATAACGGAAGTAGCCTAGCTGCATGACGGAAGAATGATAAGAATAATGTATTGCAAAGACTAATCAGCTTAATAAATGATTAAACATGTGCATTTTGCTATATTGTGGTTTGCACTGGAGTAAAAGTTGGTAGACAAGTGCTTTCTTAAAAGGATGACATACATCATTGTGGTGTGTGGAATATTGCAGCACACATGCTCTATATGCAGGAGCCTTTGCTGATATTCTACTTATGGACTACTCATGGGTTATGTATGGCTTTGTATGTAGACTTTATGGTCTCTTTGGATCAGGAACTTGTGAATGTTTGTCCTAGCTCAAACAGCTTGGTTTATGTGATGGAATTGCTTGAAAGATGTTGGAGGCTGTGATCTTGCTGAAGAGAGTTCATGTCTCTGGTGTGGTGTGCCCATGAGCTTTGGAGAAGTATCTTCTGTGTTGAGACATGGCTGCTTAGAGACATGGGCACGATTTTCAACACAGGTGGCTTTAAAAGTGTCATGAAAGGTGCCAATCATTGTGATTGTAAAAATATGCTTGTGACTCTTTAGCGCATGAGAATGGTCAGTGGTATTGGAAGCCAAACTCTAAAGATGTTGCTGGAGAAATATGCTGCCCTTGCCACCTGTAAATAATGTTATCAGAGTGAAGCACCTGTGTGGTTCTAGACAGCTCACATGGGTTGTGAAGCAGGCGACTCTGAAGGTCACACAGCAGGAATTTGAATTCTTTAAGACTCTAGATTGTGGAATGGAAAGCATAACGGAAGTAGCCTAGCTGCATGACGGAAGAATGATAAGAATAATGTATTGCAAAGACTAATCAGCTTAATAAATGATTAAACATGTGCATTTTGCTATATTGTGGTTTGCACTGGAGTAAAAGTTGGTAGACAAGTGCTTTCTTAAAAGGATGACATACATCATTGTGGTGTGTGGAATATTGCAGCACACATGCTCTATATGCAGGAGCCTTTGCTGATATTCTACTTATGGACTACTCATGGGTTATGTATGGCTTTGTATGTAGACTTTATGGTCTCTTTGGATCAGGAACTTGTGAATGTTTGTCCTAGCTCAAACAGCTTGGTTTATGTGATGGAATTGCTTGAAAGATGTTGGAGGCTGTGATCTTGCTGAAGAGAGTTCATGTCTCTGGTGTGGTGTGCCCATGAGCTTTGGAGAAGTATCTTCTGTGTTGAGACATGGCTGCTTAGAGACATGGGCACGATTTTCAACACAGGTGGCTTTAAAAGTGTCATGAAAGGTGCCAATCATTGTGATTGTAAAAATATTCTTGTGACTCTTTAGCGCATGAGAATGGTCAGTGGTATTGGAAGCCAAACTCTAAAGATGTTGCTGGAGAAATATGCTGCCCTTGCCACCTGTAAATAACGTTACCAGAGTGAAGCACCTGTGTGGTTCTAGACAGCTCACATGGGTTGTGAAGCAGGCGACTCTGAAGGTCACACAGCAGGAATTTGAATTCTTTAAGACTCTAGATTGTGGAATGGAAAGCATAACGGAAGTAGCCTAGCTGCATGACGGAAGAATGATAAGAATAATGTATTGCAAAGACTAATCAGCTTAATAAATGATTAAACATGTGCATTTTGCTATATTGTGGTTTGCACTGGAGTAAAAGTTGATAGACATATGGGTTCTTAAAAGAATAACAGACATAATTGAGGTTGGTGGAATATGGTAGCACACAGGGTAAACAAGTAGGAGCTTTTAATGATGTTGAATTTACCCATAAAACTCTTATATGAACAGGTGTTATGAGATGGCGACACACACATGGCGGGAGTGACAACGACTGTACAGTCACATAAACAGACACAAGGCAAGCTAAACTAAATGATACTAACAATTACACACGTATTTAATAATTGTACAACCTAACCATCATGTAAAACCTATCTTTTAACTGAGCCGCGCTGGGGCCTCTTGGGTAATTTGCCTCGGTCCAATGGGGCATTCCCCACTTACCCATGCGCCCCCGTGGCTGCGCTATTCATCTGTATTACGTTACGATAATGTACAATTATTTTAAATATGTCTGTAATTATGTGTGCCATTTAGTTTACCTTGCCCTGTGTCTGTTTATGTGACTGAAAAGTTTTATTTTGTAGATTATTAAAAGAATAATCAAAAGGAGGCCGTGCCCTTAGGCTATAGGCATTTTACCAAGGCAACGGGACAACAAATCAAGTCAAAACAATTAGTTTTTCAAATTAAAGCGACACTCGTGCGTTTTTGTAAATCTACAAATTAAAAGGGAGACGGACTTGATTGTAGTCACTGGAAAACAGCTGCACACACGGTCGATATGTGAAAACTCCGCCTTCTATTTAAATTACACATAAAAGATATATAAGAACACGTCTAATGACATGGCGACACAAACATGGCGGGAGTGACAACGACTGTACAGTCACATAAACAGACACAAGGCAAGCTAAACTAAATGATACTAACAATTACACACGTATTTAATAATTGTACAACCTAACCATCATGTAAAACCTATCTTTTAACTGAGGCGCGCTGGGGCCTCTTGGGTAATTTGCCTCGGTCCAATGGGGCATTCCCCACTTACCCATGCGCCCCCGTGGCTGCGCTATTCATCTGTATTACGTTACGATAATGTACAATTATTTTAAATATGTCTGTAATTATGTGTGCCATTTAGTTTACCTTGCCCTGTGTCTGTTTATGTGACTGAAAAGTTTTATTTTGTAGATTATTAAAAGAATAATCAAAAGGAGGCCGTGCCCTTAGGCTATAGGCATTTTACCAAGGCAACGGGACAACAAATCAAGTCAAAACAATTAGTTTTTCAAATTAAAGCGACACTCGTGCGTTTTTGTAAATCTACAAATTAAAAGGGAGAGGGACTTGATTGTAGTCACTGGAAAACAGCTGCACACACGGTCGATATGTGAAAACTCCGCCTTCTATTTAAATTACACATAAAAGATATATAAGAACACGTCTAATGACATGGCGACACAAACATGGCGGGAGTGACAACGACTGTACAGTCACATAAACAGACACAAGGCAAGCTAAACTAAATGATACTAACAATTACACACGTATTTAATAATTGTACAACCTAACCATCATGTAAAACCTATCTTTTAACTGAGCCGCGCTGGGGCCTCTTGGGTAATTTGCCTCGGTCCAATGGGGCATTCCCCACTTACCCATGCGCCCCCGTGGCTGCGCTATTCATCTGTATTACGTTACGATAATGTACAATTATTTTAAATATGTCTGTAATTATGTGTGCCATTTAGTTTACCTTGCCCTGTGTCTGTTTATGTGACTGAAAAGTTTTATTTTGTAGATTATTAAAAGAATAATCAAAAGGAGGCCGTGCCCTTAGGCTATAGGCATTTTACCAAGGCAACGGGACAACAAATCAAGTCAAAACAATTAGTTTTTCAAATTAAAGCGACACTCGTGCGTTTTTGTAAATCTACAAATTAAAAGGGAGACGGACTTGATTGTAGTCACTGGAAAACAGCTGCACACACGGTCGATATGTGAAAACTCCGCCTTCTATTTAAATTACACATAAAAGATATATAAGAACACGTCTAATGACATGGCGACACAAACATGGCGGGAGTGACAACGACTGTACAGTCACATAAACAGACACAAGGCAAGCTAAACTAAATGATACTAACAATTACACACGTATTTAATAATTGTACAACCTAACCATCATGTAAAACCTATCTTTTAACTGAGGCGCGCTGGGGCCTCTTGGGTAATTTGCCTCGGTCCAATGGGGCATTCCCCACTTACCCATGCGCCCCCGTGGCTGCGCTATTCATCTGTATTACGTTACGATAATGTACAATTATTTTAAATATGTCTGTAATTATGTGTGCCATTTAGTTTACCTTGCCCTGTGTCTGTTTATGTGACTGAAAAGTTTTATTTTGTAGATTAATAAAAGAATAATCAAAAGGAGGCCGTGCCCTTAGGCTATAGGCATTTTACCAAGGCAACGGGACAACAAATCAAGACAAAACAATTCGTTTTTCAAATTAAAGCGACACTCGTGCATTTTTGTTCATTTACAAATTAGTGTTAACTTTCTAACCTCTAAAGTTTGTCATTTTGATAAAGTCAGTGCCTTTGTAATGAGTTTTGACATCTACAAAACTGTTCTAAACAGGTATAGTGAGAATACATTTCACATTTTCTTCTTTTTATAGAATGACCAATGATAATTATTATCGTTTTTGAAGTATACGTGTCCTGAGGACTGTTGTAAGATGACTGGATATAATGTAATAAGAAATATAATTAGTGAACAGTATATGGACTATTCATGGGTTATTTATGGCTTTGTATGTAGACTTTATGGTCTCTTTGGATCAGGAACTTGTGAATGTTTGTCCTAGCCCAAACAGCTTGGTTTATGTGATGGAATTGCTTGAAAGATGTTGGAGGCTGTGATCTTGCTGAAGAGAGTTCATGTCTCTGGTGTGGTGTGCCCATGAGCTTTGGAGAAGTATCTTCTGTGTTGAGACATGGCTGCTTAGAGACATGGGCACGATTTTCAACACAGGTGGCTTTAAAAGTGTCATGAAAGGTGCCAATCATTGTGATTGTAAAAATATGCTTGTGACTCTTTAGCGCATGAGAATGGTCAGTGGTATTGGAAGCCAAACTCTAAAGATGTTGCTGGAGAAATATGCTGCCCTTGCCACCTGTAAATAATGTTATCAGAGTGAAGCACCTGTGTGGTTCTAGACAGCTCACATGGGTTGTGAAGCAGGCGACTCTGAAGGTCACACAGCAGGAATTTGAATTCTTTAAGACTCTAGATTGTGGAATGGAAAGCATAACGGAAGTAGCCTAGCTGCATGACGGAAGAATGATAAGAATAATGTATTGCAAAGACTAATCAGCTTAATAAATGATTAAACATGTGCATTTTGCTATATTGTGGTTTGCACTGGAGTAAAAGTTGGTAGACAAGTGCTTTCTTAAAAGGATGACATACATCATTGTGGTGTGTGGAATATTGCAGCACACATGCTCTATATGCAGGAGCCTTTGCTGATATTCTACTTATGGACTACTCATGGGTTATGTATGGCTTTGTATGTAGACTTTATGGTCTCTTTGGATCAGGAACTTGTGAATGTTTGTCCTAGCCCAAACAGCTTGGTTTATGTGATGGAATTGCTTGAAAGATGTTGGAGGCTGTGATCTTGCTGAAGAGAGTTCATGTCTCTGGTGTGGTGTGCCCATGAGCTTTGGAGAAGTATCTTCTGTGTTGAGACATGGCTGCTTAGAGACATGGGCACGATTTTCAACACAGGTGGCTTTAAAAGTGTCATGAAAGGTGCCAATCATTGTGATTGTAAAAATATGCTTGTGACTCTTTAGCGCATGAGAATGGTCAGTGGTATTGGAAGCCAAACTCTAAAGATGTTGCTGGAGAAATATGCTGCCCTTGCCACCTGTAAATAATGTTATCAGAGTGAAGCACCTGTGTGGTTCTAGACAGCTCACATGGGTTGTGAAGCAGGCGACTCTGAAGGTCACACAGCAGGAATTTGAATTCTTTAAGACTCTAGATTGTGGAATGGAAAGCATAACGGAAGTAGCCTAGCTGCATGACGGAAGAATGATAAGAATAATGTATTGCAAAGACTAATCAGCTTAATAAATGATTAAACATGTGCATTTTGCTATATTGTGGTTTGCACTGGAGTAAAAGTTGGTAGACAAGTGCTTTCTTAAAAGGATGACATACATCATTGTGGTGTGTGGAATATTGCAGCACACATGCTCTATATGCAGGAGCCTTTGCTGATATTCTACTTATGGACTACTCATGGGTTATGTATGGCTTTGTATGTAGACTTTATGGTCTCTTTGGATCAGGAACTTGTGAATGTTTGTCCTAGCTCAAACAGCTTGGTTTATGTGATGGAATTGCTTGAAAGATGTTGGAGGCTGTGATCTTGCTGAAGAGAGTTCATGTCTCTGGTGTGGTGTGCCCATGAGCTTTGGAGAAGTATCTTCTGTGTTGAGACATGGCTGCTTAGAGACATGGGCACGATTTTCAACACAGGTGGCTTTAAAAGTGTCATGAAAGGTGCCAATCATTGTGATTGTAAAAATATGCTTGTGACTCTTTAGCGCATGAGAATGGTCAGTGGTATTGGAAGCCAAACTCTAAAGATGTTGCTGGAGAAATATGCTGCCCTTGCCACCTGTAAATAATGTTATCAGAGTGAAGCACCTGTGTGGTTCTAGACAGCTCACATGGGTTGTGAAGCAGGCGACTCTGAAGGTCACACAGCAGGAATTTGAATTCTTTAAGACTCTAGATTGTGGAATGGAAAGCATAACGGAAGTAGCCTAGCTGCATGACGGAAGAATGATAAGAATAATGTATTGCAAAGACTAATCAGCTTAATAAATGATTAAACATGTGCATTTTGCTATATTGTGGTTTGCACTGGAGTAAAAGTTGGTAGACAAGTGCTTTCTTAAAAGGATGACATACATCATTGTGGTGTGTGGAATATTGCAGCACACATGCTCTATATGCAGGAGCCTTTGCTGATATTCTACTTATGGACTACTCATGGGTTATGTATGGCTTTGTATGTAGACTTTATGGTCTCTTTGGATCAGGAACTTGTGAATGTTTGTCCTAGCTCAAACAGCTTGGTTTATGTGATGGAATTGCTTGAAAGATGTTGGAGGCTGTGATCTTGCTGAAGAGAGTTCATGTCTCTGGTGTGGTGTGCCCATGAGCTTTGGAGAAGTATCTTCTGTGTTGAGACATGGCTGCTTAGAGACATGGGCACGATTTTCAACACAGGTGGCTTTAAAAGTGTCATGAAAGGTGCCAATCATTGTGATTGTAAAAATATGCTTGTGACTCTTTAGCGCATGAGAATGGTCAGTGGTATTGGAAGCCAAACTCTAAAGATGTTGCTGGAGAAATATGCTGCCCTTGCCACCTGTAAATAATGTTATCAGAGTGAAGCACCTGTGTGGTTCTAGACAGCTCACATGGGTTGTGAAGCAGGCGACTCTGAAGGTCACACAGCAGGAATTTGAATTCTTTAAGACTCTAGATTGTGGAATGGAAAGCATAACGGAAGTAGCCTAGCTGCATGACGGAAGAATGATAAGAATAATGTATTGCAAAGACTAATCAGCTTAATAAATGATTAAACATGTGCATTTTGCTATATTGTGGTTTGCACTGGAGTAAAAGTTGGTAGACAAGTGCTTTCTTAAAAGGATGACATACATCATTGTGGTGTGTGGAATATTGCAGCACACATGCTCTATATGCAGGAGCCTTTGCTGATATTCTACTTATGGACTACTCATGGGTTATGTATGGCTTTGTATGTAGACTTTATGGTCTCTTTGGATCAGGAACTTGTGAATGTTTGTCCTAGCCCAAACAGCTTGGTTTATGTGATGGAATTGCTTGAAAGATGTTGGAGGCTGTGATCTTGCTGAAGAGAGTTCATGTCTCTGGTGTGGTGTGCCCATGAGCTTTGGAGAAGTATCTTCTGTGTTGAGACATGGCTGCTTAGAGACATGGGCACGATTTTCAACACAGGTGGCTTTAAAAGTGTCATGAAAGGTGCCAATCATTGTGATTGTAAAAATATGCTTGTGACTCTTTAGCGCATGAGAATGGTCAGTGGTATTGGAAGCCAAACTCTAAAGATGTTGCTGGAGAAATATGCTGCCCTTGCCACCTGTAAATAATGTTATCAGAGTGAAGCACCTGTGTGGTTCTAGACAGCTCACATGGGTTGTGAAGCAGGCGACTCTGAAGGTCACACAGCAGGAATTTGAATTCTTTAAGACTCTAGATTGTGGAATGGAAAGCATAACGGAAGTAGCCTAGCTGCATGACGGAAGAATGATAAGAATAATGTATTGCAAAGACTAATCAGCTTAATAAATGATTAAACATGTGCATTTTGCTATATTGTGGTTTGCACTGGAGTAAAAGTTGGTAGACAAGTGCTTTCTTAAAAGGATGACATACATCATTGTGGTGTGTGGAATATTGCAGCACACATGCTCTATATGCAGGAGCCTTTGCTGATATTCTACTTATGGACTACTCATGGGTTATGTATGGCTTTGTATGTAGACTTTATGGTCTCTTTGGATCAGGAACTTGTGAATGTTTGTCCTAGCCCAAACAGCTTGGTTTATGTGATGGAATTGCTTGAAAGATGTTGGAGGCTGTGATCTTGCTGAAGAGAGTTCATGTCTCTGGTGTGGTGTGCCCATGAGCTTTGGAGAAGTATCTTCTGTGTTGAGACATGGCTGCTTAGAGACATGGGCACGATTTTCAACACAGGTGGCTTTAAAAGTGTCATGAAAGGTGCCAATCATTGTGATTGTAAAAATATGCTTGTGACTCTTTAGCGCATGAGAATGGTCAGTGGTATTGGAAGCCAAACTCTAAAGATGTTGCTGGAGAAATATGCTGCCCTTGCCACCTGTAAATAATGTTATCAGAGTGAAGCACCTGTGTGGTTCTAGACAGCTCACATGGGTTGTGAAGCAGGCGACTCTGAAGGTCACACAGCAGGAATTTGAATTCTTTAAGACTCTAGATTGTGGAATGGAAAGCATAACGGAAGTAGCCTAGCTGCATGACGGAAGAATGATAAGAATAATGTATTGCAAAGACTAATCAGCTTAATAAATGATTAAACATGTGCATTTTGCTATATTGTGGTTTGCACTGGAGTAAAAGTTGGTAGACAAGTGCTTTCTTAAAAGGATGACATACATCATTGTGGTGTGTGGAATATTGCAGCACACATGCTCTATATGCAGGAGCCTTTGCTGATATTCTACTTATGGACTACTCATGGGTTATGTATGGCTTTGTATGTAGACTTTATGGTCTCTTTGGATCAGGAACTTGTGAATGTTTGTCCTAGCTCAAACAGCTTGGTTTATGTGATGGAATTGCTTGAAAGATGTTGGAGGCTGTGATCTTGCTGAAGAGAGTTCATGTCTCTGGTGTGGTGTGCCCATGAGCTTTGGAGAAGTATCTTCTGTGTTGAGACATGGCTGCTTAGAGACATGGGCACGATTTTCAACACAGGTGGCTTTAAAAGTGTCATGAAAGGTGCCAATCATTGTGATTGTAAAAATATGCTTGTGACTCTTTAGCGCATGAGAATGGTCAGTGGTATTGGAAGCCAAACTCTAAAGATGTTGCTGGAGAAATATGCTGCCCTTGCCACCTGTAAATAATGTTATCAGAGTGAAGCACCTGTGTGGTTCTAGACAGCTCACATGGGTTGTGAAGCAGGCGACTCTGAAGGTCACACAGCAGGAATTTGAATTCTTTAAGACTCTAGATTGTGGAATGGAAAGCATAACGGAAGTAGCCTAGCTGCATGACGGAAGAATGATAAGAATAATGTATTGCAAAGACTAATCAGCTTAATAAATGATTAAACATGTGCATTTTGCTATATTGTGGTTTGCACTGGAGTAAAAGTTGGTAGACAAGTGCTTTCTTAAAAGGATGACATACATCATTGTGGTGTGTGGAATATTGCAGCACACATGCTCTATATGCAGGAGCCTTTGCTGATATTCTACTTATGGACTACTCATGGGTTATGTATGGCTTTGTATGTAGACTTTATGGTCTCTTTGGATCAGGAACTTGTGAATGTTTGTCCTAGCTCAAACAGCTTGGTTTATGTGATGGAATTGCTTGAAAGATGTTGGAGGCTGTGATCTTGCTGAAGAGAGTTCATGTCTCTGGTGTGGTGTGCCCATGAGCTTTGGAGAAGTATCTTCTGTGTTGAGACATGGCTGCTTAGAGACATGGGCACGATTTTCAACACAGGTGGCTTTAAAAGTGTCATGAAAGGTGCCAATCATTGTGATTGTAAAAATATGCTTGTGACTCTTTAGCGCATGAGAATGGTCAGTGGTATTGGAAGCCAAACTCTAAAGATGTTGCTGGAGAAATATGCTGCCCTTGCCACCTGTAAATAATGTTATCAGAGTGAAGCACCTGTGTGGTTCTAGACAGCTCACATGGGTTGTGAAGCAGGCGACTCTGAAGGTCACACAGCAGGAATTTGAATTCTTTAAGACTCTAGATTGTGGAATGGAAAGCATAACGGAAGTAGCCTAGCTGCATGACGGAAGAATGATAAGAATAATGTATTGCAAAGACTAATCAGCTTAATAAATGATTAAACATGTGCATTTTGCTATATTGTGGTTTGCACTGGAGTAAAAGTTGGTAGACAAGTGCTTTCTTAAAAGGATGACATACATCATTGTGGTGTGTGGAATATTGCAGCACACATGCTCTATATGCAGGAGCCTTTGCTGATATTCTACTTATGGACTACTCATGGGTTATGTATGGCTTTGTATGTAGACTTTATGGTCTCTTTGGATCAGGAACTTGTGAATGTTTGTCCTAGCTCAAACAGCTTGGTTTATGTGATGGAATTGCTTGAAAGATGTTGGAGGCTGTGATCTTGCTGAAGAGAGTTCATGTCTCTGGTGTGGTGTGCCCATGAGCTTTGGAGAAGTATCTTCTGTGTTGAGACATGGCTGCTTAGAGACATGGGCACGATTTTCAACACAGGTGGCTTTAAAAGTGTCATGAAAGGTGCCAATCATTGTGATTGTAAAAATATGCTTGTGACTCTTTAGCGCATGAGAATGGTCAGTGGTATTGGAAGCCAAACTCTAAAGATGTTGCTGGAGAAATATGCTGCCCTTGCCACCTGTAAATAATGTTATCAGAGTGAAGCACCTGTGTGGTTCTAGACAGCTCACATGGGTTGTGAAGCAGGCGACTCTGAAGGTCACACAGCAGGAATTTGAATTCTTTAAGACTCTAGATTGTGGAATGGAAAGCATAACGGAAGTAGCCTAGCTGCATGACGGAAGAATGATAAGAATAATGTATTGCAAAGACTAATCAGCTTAATAAATGATTAAACATGTGCATTTTGCTATATTGTGGTTTGCACTGGAGTAAAAGTTGGTAGACAAGTGCTTTCTTAAAAGGATGACATACATCATTGTGGTGTGTGGAATATTGCAGCACACATGCTCTATATGCAGGAGCCTTTGCTGATATTCTACTTATGGACTACTCATGGGTTATGTATGGCTTTGTATGTAGACTTTATGGTCTCTTTGGATCAGGAACTTGTGAATGTTTGTCCTAGCTCAAACAGCTTGGTTTATGTGATGGAATTGCTTGAAAGATGTTGGAGGCTGTGATCTTGCTGAAGAGAGTTCATGTCTCTGGTGTGGTGTGCCCATGAGCTTTGGAGAAGTATCTTCTGTGTTGAGACATGGCTGCTTAGAGACATGGGCACGATTTTCAACACAGGTGGCTTTAAAAGTGTCATGAAAGGTGCCAATCATTGTGATTGTAAAAATATGCTTGTGACTCTTTAGCGCATGAGAATGGTCAGTGGTATTGGAAGCCAAACTCTAAAGATGTTGCTGGAGAAATATGCTGCCCTTGCCACCTGTAAATAATGTTATCAGAGTGAAGCACCTGTGTGGTTCTAGACAGCTCACATGGGTTGTGAAGCAGGCGACTCTGAAGGTCACACAGCAGGAATTTGAATTCTTTAAGACTCTAGATTGTGGAATGGAAAGCATAACGGAAGTAGCCTAGCTGCATGACGGAAGAATGATAAGAATAATGTATTGCAAAGACTAATCAGCTTAATAAATGATTAAACATGTGCATTTTGCTATATTGTGGTTTGCACTGGAGTAAAAGTTGGTAGACAAGTGCTTTCTTAAAAGGATGACATACATCATTGTGGTGTGTGGAATATTGCAGCACACATGCTCTATATGCAGGAGCCTTTGCTGATATTCTACTTATGGACTACTCATGGGTTATGTATGGCTTTGTATGTAGACTTTATGGTCTCTTTGGATCAGGAACTTGTGAATGTTTGTCCTAGCCCAAACAGCTTGGTTTATGTGATGGAATTGCTTGAAAGATGTTGGAGGCTGTGATCTTGCTGAAGAGAGTTCATGTCTCTGGTGTGGTGTGCCCATGAGCTTTGGAGAAGTATCTTCTGTGTTGAGACATGGCTGCTTAGAGACATGGGCACGATTTTCAACACAGGTGGCTTTAAAAGTGTCATGAAAGGTGCCAATCATTGTGATTGTAAAAATATGCTTGTGACTCTTTAGCGCATGAGAATGGTCAGTGGTATTGGAAGCCAAACTCTAAAGATGTTGCTGGAGAAATATGCTGCCCTTGCCACCTGTAAATAATGTTATCAGAGTGAAGCACCTGTGTGGTTCTAGACAGCTCACATGGGTTGTGAAGCAGGCGACTCTGAAGGTCACACAGCAGGAATTTGAATTCTTTAAGACTCTAGATTGTGGAATGGAAAGCATAACGGAAGTAGCCTAGCTGCATGACGGAAGAATGATAAGAATAATGTATTGCAAAGACTAATCAGCTTAATAAATGATTAAACATGTGCATTTTGCTATATTGTGGTTTGCACTGGAGTAAAAGTTGGTAGACAAGTGCTTTCTTAAAAGGATGACATACATCATTGTGGTGTGTGGAATATTGCAGCACACATGCTCTATATGCAGGAGCCTTTGCTGATATTCTACTTATGGACTACTCATGGGTTATGTATGGCTTTGTATGTAGACTTTATGGTCTCTTTGGATCAGGAACTTGTGAATGTTTGTCCTAGCTCAAACAGCTTGGTTTATGTGATGGAATTGCTTGAAAGATGTTGGAGGCTGTGATCTTGCTGAAGAGAGTTCATGTCTCTGGTGTGGTGTGCCCATGAGCTTTGGAGAAGTATCTTCTGTGTTGAGACATGGCTGCTTAGAGACATGGGCACGATTTTCAACACAGGTGGCTTTAAAAGTGTCATGAAAGGTGCCAATCATTGTGATTGTAAAAATATGCTTGTGACTCTTTAGCGCATGAGAATGGTCAGTGGTATTGGAAGCCAAACTCTAAAGATGTTGCTGGAGAAATATGCTGCCCTTGCCACCTGTAAATAATGTTATCAGAGTGAAGCACCTGTGTGGTTCTAGACAGCTCACATGGGTTGTGAAGCAGGCGACTCTGAAGGTCACACAGCAGGAATTTGAATTCTTTAAGACTCTAGATTGTGGAATGGAAAGCATAACGGAAGTAGCCTAGCTGCATGACGGAAGAATGATAAGAATAATGTATTGCAAAGACTAATCAGCTTAATAAATGATTAAACATGTGCATTTTGCTATATTGTGGTTTGCACTGGAGTAAAAGTTGGTAGACAAGTGCTTTCTTAAAAGGATGACATACATCATTGTGGTGTGTGGAATATTGCAGCACACATGCTCTATATGCAGGAGCCTTTGCTGATATTCTACTTATGGACTACTCATGGGTTATGTATGGCTTTGTATGTAGACTTTATGGTCTCTTTGGATCAGGAACTTGTAAATGTTTGTCCTAGCTCAAACAGCTTGGTTTATGTGATGGAATTGCTTGAAAGATGTTGGAGGCTGTGATCTTGCTGAAGAGAGTTCATGTCTCTGGTGTGGTGTGCCCATGAGCTTTGGAGAAGTATCTTCTGTGTTGAGACATGGCTGCTTAGAGACATGGGCACGATTTTCAACACAGGTGGCTTTAAAAGTGTCATGAAAGGTGCCAATCATTGTGATTGTAAAAATATGCTTGTGACTCTTTAGCGCATGAGAATGGTCAGTGGTATTGGAAGCCAAACTCTAAAGATGTTGCTGGAGAAATATGCTGCCCTTGCCACCTGTAAATAATGTTATCAGAGTGAAGCACCTGTGTGGTTCTAGACAGCTCACATGGGTTGTGAAGCAGGCGACTCTGAAGGTCACACAGCAGGAATTTGAATTCTTTAAGACTCTAGATTGTGGAATGGAAAGCATAACGGAAGTAGCCTAGCTGCATGACGGAAGAATGATAAGAATAATGTATTGCAAAGACTAATCAGCTTAATAAATGATTAAACATGTGCATTTTGCTATATTGTGGTTTGCACTGGAGTAAAAGTTGGTAGACAAGTGCTTTCTTAAAAGGATGACATACATCATTGTGGTGTGTGGAATATTGCAGCACACATGCTCTATATGCAGGAGCCTTTGCTGATATTCTACTTATGGACTACTCATGGGTTATGTATGGCTTTGTATGTAGACTTTATGGTCTCTTTGGATCAGGAACTTGTGAATGTTTGTCCTAGCTCAAACAGCTTGGTTTATGTGATGGAATTGCTTGAAAGATGTTGGAGGCTGTGATCTTGCTGAAGAGAGTTCATGTCTCTGGTGTGGTGTGCCCATGAGCTTTGGAGAAGTATCTTCTGTGTTGAGACATGGCTGCTTAGAGACATGGGCACGATTTTCAACACAGGTGGCTTTAAAAGTGTCATGAAAGGTGCCAATCATTGTGATTGTAAAAATATTCTTGTGACTCTTTAGCGCATGAGAATGGTCAGTGGTATTGGAAGCCAAACTCTAAAGATGTTGCTGGAGAAATATGCTGCCCTTGCCACCTGTAAATAACGTTACCAGAGTGAAGCACCTGTGTGGTTCTAGACAGCTCACATGGGTTGTGAAGCAGGCGACTCTGAAGGTCACACAGCAGGAATTTGAATTCTTTAAGACTCTAGATTGTGGAATGGAAAGCATAACGGAAGTAGCCTAGCTGCATGACGGAAGAATGATAAGAATAATGTATTGCAAAGACTAATCAGCTTAATAAATGATTAAACATGTGCATTTTGCTATATTGTGGTTTGCACTGGAGTAAAAGTTGATAGACATATGGGTTCTTAAAAGAATAACAGACATAATTGAGGTTGGTGGAATATGGTAGCACACAGGGTAAACAAGTAGGAGCTTTTAATGATGTTGAATTTACCCATAAAACTCTTATATGAACAGGTGTTATGAGATGGCGACACACACATGGCGGGAGTGACAACGACTGTACAGTCACATAAACAGACACAAGGCAAGCTAAACTAAATGATACTAACAATTACACACGTATTTAATAATTGTACAACCTAACCATCATGTAAAACCTATCTTTTAACTGAGGCGCGCTGGGGCCTCTTGGGTAATTTGCCTCGGTCCAATGGGGCATTCCCCACTTACCCATGCGCCCCCGTGGCTGCGCTATTCATCTGTATTACGTTACGATAATGTACAATTATTTTAAATATGTCTGTAATTATGTGTGCCATTTAGTTTACCTTGCCCTGTGTCTGTTTATGTGACTGAAAAGTTTTATTTTGTAGATTATTAAAAGAATAATCAAAAGGAGGCCGTGCCCTTAGGCTATAGGCATTTTACCAAGGCAACGGGACAACAAATCAAGTCAAAACAATTAGTTTTTCAAATTAAAGCGACACTCGTGCGTTTTTGTAAATCTACAAATTAAAAGGGAGACGGACTTGATTGTAGTCACTGGAAAACAGCTGCACACACGGTCGATATGTGAAAACTCCGCCTTCTATTTAAATTACACATAAAAGATATATAAGAACACGTCTAATGACATGGCGACACAAACATGGCGGGAGTGACAACGACTGTACAGTCACATAAACAGACACAAGGCAAGCTAAACTAAATGATACTAACAATTACACACGTATTTAATAATTGTACAACCTAACCATCATGTAAAACCTATCTTTTAACTGAGGCGCGCTGGGGCCTCTTGGGTAATTTGCCTCGGTCCAATGGGGCATTCCCCACTTACCCATGCGCCCCCGTGGCTGCGCTATTCATCTGTATTACGTTACGATAATGTACAATTATTTTAAATATGTCTGTAATTATGTGTGCCATTTAGTTTACCTTGCCCTGTGTCTGTTTATGTGACTGAAAAGTTTTATTTTGTAGATTAATAAAAGAATAATCAAAAGGAGGCCGTGCCCTTAGGCTATAGGCATTTTACCAAGGCAACGGGACAACAAATCAAGACAAAACAATTCGTTTTTCAAATTAAAGCGACACTCGTGCATTTTTGTTCATTTACAAATTAAATAGTGTTAACTTTCTAACCTCTAAAGTTTGTCATTTTGATAAAGTCAGTGCCTTTGTAATGAGTTTTGACATCTACAAAACTGTTCTAAACAGGTATAGTGAGAATACATTTCACATTTTCTTCTTTTTATAGAATGACCAATGATAATTATTATCGTTTTTGAAGTATACGTGTCCTGAGGACTGTTGTAAGATGACTGGATATAATGTAATAAGAAATATAATTAGTGAACAGTATATGGACTATTCATGGGTTATTTATGGCTTTGTATGTAGACTTTATGGTCTCTTTGGATCAGGAACTTGTGAATGTTTGTCCTAGCCCAAACAGCTTGGTTTATGTGATGGAATTGCTTGAAAGATGTTGGAGGCTGTGATCTTGCTGAAGAGAGTTCATGTCTCTGGTGTGGTGTGCCCATGAGCTTTGGAGAAGTATCTTCTGTGTTGAGACATGGCTGCTTAGAGACATGGGCACGATTTTCAACACAGGTGGCTTTAAAAGTGTCATGAAAGGTGCCAATCATTGTGATTGTAAAAATATGCTTGTGACTCTTTAGCGCATGAGAATGGTCAGTGGTATTGGAAGCCAAACTCTAAAGATGTTGCTGGAGAAATATGCTGCCCTTGCCACCTGTAAATAATGTTATCAGAGTGAAGCACCTGTGTGGTTCTAGACTAGCTCACATGGGTTGTGAAGCAGGCGACTCTGAAGGTCACACAGCAGGAATTTGAATTCTTTAAGACTCTAGATTGTGGAATGGAAAGCATAACGGAAGTAGCCTAGCTGCATGACGGAAGAATGATAAGAATAATGTATTGCAAAGACTAATCAGCTTAATAAATGATTAAACATGTGCATTTTGCTATATTGTGGGTTTGCACTGGAGTAAAAGTTGGTAGACAAGTGCTTTCTTAAAAGGATGACATACATCATTGTGGTGTGTGGAATATTGCAGCACACATGCTCTATATGCAGGGAGCCTTTGCTGATATTCTACTTATGGACTACTCATGGGTTATGTATGGCTTTGTATGTAGACTTTATGGTCTCTTTGGATCAGGAACTTGTGAATGTTTGTCCTAGCCCAAACAGCTTGGTTTATGTGATGGAATTGCTTGAAAGATGTTGGAGGCTGTGATCTTGCTGAAGAGAGTTCATGTCTCTGGTGTGGTGTCCCATGAGCTTTGGAGAAGTATCTTCTGTGTTGAGACATGGCTGCTTAGAGACATGGGCACGATTTTCAACACAGGTGGCTTTAAAAGTGTCATGAAAGGTGCCAAATCATTGTGATTGTAAAAATATGCTTGTGACTCTTTAGCGCATGAGAATGGTCAGTGGTATTGGAAGCCAACTCTAAAGATGTTGCTGGAGAAATATGCTGCCCTTGCCACCTGTAAATAATGTAATCAGAGTGAAGCACCTGTGTGGTTCTAGACAGCTCACATGGGTTGTGAAGCAGGCGACTCTGAAGGTCACACAGCAGGAAATTGAATTCTTTAAGACTCTAGATTGTGGAATGGAAAGGCATAACGGAAGTAGCCTAGCTGCATGACGGAAGAATGATAAGAATAATGTATTGCAAAGACTAATCAGCTTAATAAATGATTAAACATGTGCATTTTGCTATATTGTGGTTTGCACTGGAGTAAAAGTTGGTAGACAAGTTGCTTTCTTAAAAGGATGACATACATCATTGTGGTGTGTGGAATATTGCAGCACACATGCTCTATATGCAGGAGCCTTTGCTGATATTCTACTTATGGACTACTCATGGGTTATGTATGGCTTTGTATGTAGACTTTATGGTCTCTTTGGATCAGGAACTTGTGAATGTTTGTCCTAGCTCAAACAGCTTGGTTTATGTGATGGAATTGCTTGAAAGATGTTGGAGGCTGTGATCTTGCTGAAGAGAGTTCATGTCTCTGGTGTGGTGTGCCCATGAGCTTTGGAGAAGTATCTTCTGTGTTGAGACATGGCTGCTTAGAGACATGGGCACGATTTTCAACACAGGTGGCTTTAAAAGTGTCATGAAAGGTGCCCAATCATTGTGATTGGTAAAAATATGCTTGTGGACTCTTTAGCGCATGAGAATGGTCAGTGGTATTGGAAGCCAAACTCTAAAGATGTTGCTGGAGAAATATGCTGCCCTTGCCACCTGTAAATAATGTATCAGAGTGAAGCACCTGTGTGGTTCTAGACAGCTCCATGGGTTGTGAAGCAGGCGACTCTGAAGGTCACACAGCAGGAATTTGAATTCTTTAAGACTCTAGATATGTGGAATGGAAAGCATAACGGAAGTAGCCTAGCTGCATGACGGAAGAATGATAAGAATAATGTATTGCAAAGACTAATCAGCTTAATAAATGATTAAACATGTGCATTTTGCTATATTGTGGTTTGCACTGGAGTAAAAGTTGGTAGACAAGTGCTTTCTTAAAAGGATGACATACATCATTGTGGTGTGTGGAATATTGCAGCACACATGCTCTATATGCAGGAGCCTTTGCTGATATTCTACTTATGGACTACTCATGGGTTATGTATGGCTTTGTATGTAGACTTTATGGTCTCTTTGAGGAACTTGTGAATGTTTGTCCTAGCTCAAACAGCTTGGTTTATGTGATGGAATTGCTTGAAAGATGTTGGAGGCTGTGATCTTGCTGAAGAGAGTTCATGTCTCTGGTGTGGTGTGCCCATGAGCTTTGGAGAAGTATCTTCTGTGTTGAGACATGGCTGCTTAGAGACATGGGCACGATTTTCAAACACAGGTGGCTTTAAAAGTGTCATGAAAGGTGCCAATCATTGTGATTGTAAAAATATCTTGTGACTCTTTAGCGCATGAGAATGGTCAGTGGTATTGGAAGCCAAACTCTAAAGATGTTGCTGGAGAAATATGCTGCCCTTGCCACCTGTAAATAACGTTACCAGAGTGAAGCACCTGTGTGGTTCTAGACAGCTCACATGGGTTGTGAAGCAGGCGACTCTGAAGGTCACACAGCAGGAATTTGAATTCTTTAAGACTCTAGATTGTGGAATGGAAAGCATAACGGAAGTAGCCTAGCTGCATGACGGAAGAATGATAAGAATAATGTATTGCAAAGACTAATCAGCTTAATAAATGATTAAACATGTGCATTTTGCTATATTGTGGTTTGCACTGGAGTAAAAGTTGATAGACATATGGGTTCTTAAAAGAATAACAGACATAATTGAGGTTGGTGGAATATGGTAGCACACAGGGTAAACAAGTAGGAGCTTTTAATGATGTTGAATTTACCCATAAAACTCTTATATGAACAGGTGTTATGAGATGGCGACACACACATGGCGGGAGTGACAACGACTGTACAGTCACATAAACAGACACAAGGCAAGCTAAACTAAATGATACTAACAATTACACACGTATTTAATAATTGTACAACCTAACCATCATGTAAAAACCTATCTTTTAACTGAGGCGCGCTGGGGCCTCTGGGTAATTTGCCTCGGTCCAATGGGGCATTCCCCACTTACCCATGCGCCCCCGTGGCTGCGCTATTCATCTGTATTACGTTACGATAATGTACAATTATTTTAAATATGTCTGTAATTATGTGTGCCATTTAGTTTACCTTGCCCTGTGTCTGTTTATGTGACTGAAAAGTTTTATTTTGTAGATTATTAAAAGAATAATCAAAAGGAGGCCGTGCCCTTAGGCTATAGGCATTTTACCAAGGCAACGGGACAACAAATCAAGTCAAAACAATTAGTTTTTCAAATTAAAGCGACACTCGTGCGTTTTTGTAAATCTACAAATTAAAAGGGAGAGGGACTTGATTGTAGTCACTGGAAAACAGCTGCACACACGGTCGATATGTGAAAACTCCGCCTTCTATTTAAATTACACATAAAAGATATATAAGAACACGTCTAATGACATGGCGACACAAACATGGCGGGAGTGACAACGACTGTACAGTCACATAAACAGACACAAGGCAAGCTAAACTAAATGATACTAACAATTACACACGTATTTAATAATTGTACAACCTAACCATCATGTAAAACCTATCTTTTAACTGAGGCGCGCTGGGGCCTCTTGGGTAATTTGCCTCGGTCCAATAGGGCATTCCCCACTTACCCATGCGCCCCCGTGGCTGCGCTATTCATCTGTATTACATTACGATAATGTACAATTATTTTAAATATGTCTGTAATTATGTGTGCCATTTAGTTTACCTTGCCCTGTGTCTGTTTATGTGACTGAAAAGTTTTATTTTGTAGATTAATAAAAGAATAATCAAAAGGAGGCCAACACGTGGCAGCAGCAGCGCCCTCTAGTGGCAGAAACCCTCCCTGCTCGGCCTCAGCGGTACGTCACTTTTCCGCGACAGTCCTGTAGTGTCGCATGTGAGATAATATCCTCCAGCCAAACTTTCACCATGTCCGTCTTTCACGACGAAGTAGAAATAGAAGATTTTGAATATGACGAAGAAACAGAGACCTACTACTTCCCGTGTCCCTGCGGGGACAGATTCGCCATCACTAAAGTAAGTTTTCACCCGGTTTAAATATGTCTGTGTGTAGATGTATAACCGGCTTAGTCTCGGTCGCTTGTTTTTATAGTCAGAAACTCATTTGAGTTATTTGTCAAAGTTACGGAGACACGTGTGTGTGTTGTGTGTTCGGCCGGTGAGTGTGTTGTGTGTTTCGGCCGGTGTGTGTGTGTTGTGTGTACTCGGCCGGTGTGTGTGTGTTGTGTGCTCGGCCGGTGTGTGTGGGGTAAGTGTGCTCGGCCGGTGTGTGTGGGGTAAGTGTGCTCGGCCGGTGTGTGTGGGGTAAGTGTGCTCGGCCGGTGTGTGTGGGGTAAGTGTGCTCGGCCGGTGTGTGTGGGGTAAGTGTGCTCGGCCGGTGTGTGTGGGGTAAGTGTGCTCGGCCGGTGTGTGTGGGGTAAGTGTGCTCGGCCGGTGTGTGTGGGGTAAGTGCGCTCGGCCGGTGTGTGTGGGTAAGTGCGCTCGGCCGGTGTGTGTGGGGTAAGTGTGCTCGGCCGGTGTGTGTGGGGTAAGTGTGCTCGGCCGGTGTGTGTGGGGTAAGTGCGCTCGGCCGGTGTGTGTGGGGTAAGTGCGCTCGGCCGGTGTGTGTGGGGTAAGTGCGCTCGGCCGGTGTGTGTGGGGTAAGTGCGCTCGGCCGGTGTGTGTGGGGTAAGTGCGCTCGGCCGGTGTGTGTGGGGTAAGTGCGCTCGGCCGGTGTGGTGTGTGGGGTAAGTGCGCTCGGCCGGTGTGTGTGGGGTAAGTGCGCTCGGCCGGTGTGTGTGGGGGTAAGTGCGCTCGGCCGGTGTGTGTGGGGTAAGTGCGCTCGGCCGTGTGGTGTGTTGTGCGCTCGGCCGGTGTGGGTGTTGGGTAAGTGCGCTCGGCCGGTGTGTGTGTGTGTGTGTGGGGTAAGTGCGCTCGGCCGGTGTGTGTGTGTGTGGGGTAAGTGCGCTCGGCCGGTGTGTGTGGGGGTAAGTGTGTTTGGCTGTGTTTCCAGGAGGATCTGCAGGGCGGAGAGGAGGTGGCCACCTGTGCGAGCTGCTCACTCATCATTAAAGTCATCTACGACAAGGCAAGACGCGTGTGCCGCTTCACCGACGTCCGCGACGTTTGTGTGCACGTGACTGTCGGTGCTCGGTGTCTGTGAGCTCCACTATAACGGCCTTCATCCATAGTGATGGGTAGAGTTGGGTGCAGAGGGCATTCCAGGTTCAGAAAGTAAAAGTCCTCACCAGGATTTTGCTCAGGCTTCCTGGATTGTGTTGATTCCACTAATCTTACCTGGATGGCACTAATTAGAAAATCCAGCAAATTGGAGTAAAATCCTGGGAAGGAGTTTTAGTTTCCTAAACCTGGGATGTCCACCTCTGATTAGGTGGATTTATCTCACACACACACAGACGGGAGCTGTATGGAGTTTGCGTAATGCCTCCAGTTGATGAACTGCTGTTTATTTTGCAGGAGCAGTTTATGTGCGGGGAGGTTGTTGATGCTCCGGTTAGGTCAGAAGCTAAACTGGAGTTGGCCCAGAGATGACAACTCGTCAGCGACGGAAGAGTCGTAACTAACGTTAAACGTCCAGCACCGGACCGCTGCCTTCATCTCCAAAGATGCTGAAACTGGGTGTGTTTGTAGAACCATGCGGAAAAGCCTCTTCAGAACTCCCTCTTCTCATAGTTTGAGACACACAATAGCATACTTTTGCACATGAACTTTGTGTTAACGGTAAAAATATAAATATATTTATTTTAGTACTGTATTAGTTTTACTCCTTTTAAATAATGTATATGGAATACATAATTTTAGAATTATTTCTATGGAGAATTTAAGTATTTTTAAAACGATGTACCGTGTAGTTACAGCATTTGAACAGCAGAGGGTGCTACTGAATTATGGAAAAATACACGTGTTATGTGAACAGGCGGCTGAACAGGCTGGAGGCATAACGAACTACAGTTAACCTGCATACACTACTGAATGAAAGAATAATTCACGGAGAAGAATGACATGCAAACACTGAGGCTCCATCAGTTAGACTCAAACCACTGCTGGATATACAGGACATTTATTTGTTACATGTTTGGCTTTTCTTTGTAATGCAATTGAAATTGAATCGAGAAATAATCCGAATGTTAACACGTTTGTTTATTTCAATCCGCTCATAACGACAAATCAATAATGCATACCCGTATGAATTTGGAGGATGACATCGTGACTCTGCTGATGAATTATGCATGAGGTTAATTGTGATTCTGTTTGTATGATCGCATGATGCGTCCCAGTTCCTGGATCGTACTGTCCTTTGTAAACATTGACGTGTGAAGCACCTTTTGTTATTGTGTGTGTGTGTGTGTGTGTGTGTGTGTGTGTGTGTACACACACGTCTAGGCTTGAATATAAAGAACGGTGGGTGTCTTCATAAATCAGCATGATTACAAAGTTGTGGATCAAGAATTCTGGTTTAATTGAAATGTGTTTTAAAGGTTGACAAGTCTCGCCAAAAGGAAATAAGATAATATAATAATAATATAAATAAGATGCAGATACCACTGCAGGTATACGACGGTAAAACGGGGTGAAAATATAATTACTGCTAGCTGGTTGTGGAGGTGGAGCACGTGCCCAGGCGGCTTGTGTTTCCGTGTGTCCGCATTCACACCCAAAGAACACCCTGAACACACGTTATTCAGTTTTTTGCCTGCTTCACAAAGATTTAACTGCGTTTCAAATGTACTAATGTGACTGCGGGAAACTTGAGTATGTTGATGAGAACTCGCAGGCAGAGGGAA